>NW_026057576.1:66446246-66705106 GCF_023721935.1 Panthera uncia | reverse complement strand
AGACGCTTAACCGGCTGAGTCCCCCAGGCGCCCCAGAAATTATTTTTAAATGTATTTATCGACGGGCATTTAAGTCATTTCCTATCTTGTATTACAGGCAGTGCTCCCACGAATAACCCCGTGTGTGCCGTGTTGCACAGGCAGGAACACGACCATTGGATAAATTCCTAAGAGCGGGATTGCCGGGTCAGAAGGCTGTGCCTTTCTAATTTTAACGGACATTGTGCGATTGCCCTCCAGAAGGTTGTTGCAATTTACCCTTGGACCAGCGACCTGTGAGAGTTCCTCCTTCCCCATCGCCTCACCACAGAGTGAGGTGCCCCCTCTATTTCACTATTTTCCCCTCCTGATAGGATGAAAAATGACATGTCAGTGTATTTTGGTTTGCTGGTCTTTCTTCTTGTGACCTAGAATGCCTTTTCCTGTGTTTAAAATCCTCGGTAACTCCTCCCCTATGACTGTTCACTCACATCCGTTGTGGTCCCACTAACAGCACAGAAGCAAAGTAACCTCGCAGAGCGTATGGTTTCGCTCACTGTCCACACAACCTGTTAAGTTAGCGATTCTCCTGGGAGGAACAGGGAGGTGGGTGGACAGATGGACAAACAGAGAAGGAGAAGCCCTCTGTCCTCAACAAAATGATCTTATCGCTGTAGACCTCTTTCCACCAATATTCCTGCATTTCTTTTTCTGAGTATTGAGGCGCCATTATACCATCACTAGCCATAATTAAACTACCATTTCGTACTTTCCACATTTTCTTGGCCTTAAGCTACTCCAAACAGAGCTAATTATCCAAAATTTGAAATGATGCTTCTATCCTATGCAACCGTTATGCTCTCGGCATTTTGTCTGCAAACCTAGGAGTACAAAATCTCTGATTTACACTTTACTGTTTCCCCAAAGCCCTTTCTGACTGGAGAACTTTGCGAGTGTCAATCCTCTTACTTAGTTTGGTTTCCTTTGGTGTAAGTCAGAAGACCCAATAAGGACTTTGTAATGGCATCTATTCAATCCCGCAGGCGTCTTGCAGGACAGAGGATATCAATTTCTTCTTTTAAAGCATTTCCAAGGAAAGATCCTGCATTTCCTCAAAAATTCTCTGATTCCAGTGTTTGTGATCTAGTCATCACAACAGCTTTCCACCAGCTACTGCCTCAAAATGATCTCATTGACCATCCTGACGTAATTTGATGCTGATCACTCCTACATTTTTCTCCAGTTCTCACAAATCAGTCATCAAAACAGATCCACGCTGTAATTAACTTATGACTTTGATTTCTTCCATGGTAGAATGAACAGACTTTGATTTTTTTCCACGGTAGAAACAACTCTGTATTTGCTTCCAAATTCAGGCGTGCAAAAAATTTCGCCTGAGTCAATTTCTATTCCAAACTGCACCCCACCAGGCAAGAAGAAACTCAACCCCAGCCCGGGTGAGGGGGGTGCGTGTGCTTAACACCCTCCTGCCTCCATACCTCTTAGGGGATAGTAGAGTTCCAGGAGCTCAGGTCACATCAAGGTGTGAGGGGGCCCTCTGGAAACCACATTCTTGTCCCGGGCTACAGTTCTGCGACTTCTACGTCCTGCTGAGGGGCAGGGGCTGTTGGCAAAGCTAGGGGGCACAGGTGAGGCAGGGCTCCCACTGCCTGTGGGACCACAGACTCCTCTTTCCCTTTTAGCTTGGGGGAAATCCCTTCTCTTTTCTCATTTCCTTCGGGGGCACTAGCTCTCTCCCTCTCTCCTGCTGCCACAGAACATTGACCACAGTTGGGGTCTCACCATTTGAAAATCTGAATATCTCAAACAAAATTCCGCCATCGATTTATTTATTCCTCAGTCGTGACAGATGCGTGTCAGGATGTGTGCGAGCAGGACCCTGCCCAGGAAAAGCCCTTGGCGCAGCCAGGGAGACCCCGTGGTTAGCAGCAAGCGCTATACTTACTGCGAGGTAAGCACCACAAGGATGGCCCTGGGGACCTGGCAGGAAGTGTACCCAGACGGAGAAGGCGAAGGGGGCCTTCTGGGAGGGAGGGAAGGGAAGGTGTCACAAACAGGTGGCGGCTGGGCCCGCAGCGGAAGAGATGGCTCCAGCAGGTCTCATGCCACAAATGGCTCTTTTCAATCCTCTTTGCTCAAATATTTTTGACATTAATTATACTTGAGTTATCTCAGCTCTTACTCGCAAGTGTCTCTAAGAAAGTCTCCGGTTTAGAGACCCCTCCTTGCTGTCCCATTGAAATGTTTCTGGTGTTTTCTAATATAAAAATGTATGTTGTTTCCTACTTAATATTTTTTCAAGTGCCTTCTAACTTGATGGGACATCAATTCGTTTGTCCTTAGAGAGCCATCTCTCCTGAAACTAAAAGGTAACCTATCTCGAATTTTTGTGTGTCTTGTGGGGGTATAGTTAGTATAAGGTACAACTAAGCTCCTTTTATTATTTGTCTTACTCTTATATTACTGAAACCCTGAAAAAAATTGGATCCAAACTCCATCGGTGGATGAACATTAGAATGATAGAATTCGTGTATCATTACTTAGATGACTTCGCTCGGTCCTTTTATGTGAATTCTATTTTACAGCGTTTTCGTGGATGGGCAAACTGAGTCTTCTCTATTGCCCTAAATCACAGGAATTGCAAAGGGTTGATTTGGGAATGGCACAATTTATTGTCAGTTTACCCAAAAAGTTCTATAATGTAACCCAGAAGAGTGTGTTGGGGAGAGGAGAGATGGATGCTCTCTTAGCAAAATAAAGCCGGAGTATTTTCAGCAGATCTGGCATTAAAATGATGTTAATTCAAGGAATGTGAATCTCTCTAGTGAACCAGGCAGGCTGGGGGGGGGGGCGGGGGGGGGGGGATGGAGGGGAGATTTTTAAGGGAAAATGTTCCCGGCGGGGGTGGGGGGAAGGGTCGGTGTTAGCTGACTAGAGGATGAGTAGCTAAAGGTTGCACCCCCATTTTCAAACTTTCCCCCAATGCCCCATTCTCGGGAGCAAGCTCACCCTTGTCCTTCACGGGAAAGGCCAGAATACACTAGACCCAAACTCACTACTTGGACTTTGGGGTCTCTGTAATTAGGCCAAACGGAAAAGCCACGGATTGATGTCTGAGACTTCAAAATGTGCAAGAAACAAGGAAGTTTGGAGGGGACTGGAATGTTATCATTTTCATTGAGAGGGTTGGAAGGACCTGGGTAGAGGGCCATGTGTATGAGGAGGGGGTCAAATCAGAGATTTTAGGGAGCAAAAGTGGCCCATGAGGGGGATCAGGGGACTTGCATGTGGGACCATGTATCAGGAGCCCTGATATATCCTGGAAAGGGTTAATATCCAAAAAATATAAGGAATTTATACAACTGGGTAACCAAAAAACAAATAACCCGATTAAGAATTGGTCAGAGGACTTGAATAGAGATTTTTCCAAAGAAGACATACAAATGGCCAACAGGCATATGAACAGGTGCTCAACATCACTAATCAGGGAAATGCACATCAAAACCACACTGAGATATCACCTCCTACCTGTTAGAGTAGCTATTATCAAAAAAACAAGAGTTAACAAGCATTGGGATATGGAGAAAAGGGAACCCTTCTACACTGTTGGTGGAAATGTAAACCAGCACAGCCACTAGGAAAAACAGACGGTGTTCTGTTCCTCAAGGAATTAAAAATAGAACTACCATATGATCCAGCGACCCCACTTCTGGGTAGAGGGTAGAAACTGTCACTTATAAGATGAATAAATGTGAGGACCTAATGTCCAGCATGGTGACTACAGTTAACAATACTGGACTGTAAACTTGAAATTTGCTAAGACAAATTCTCACCGCGTACAGGAGAAAGTAACAATAGGAGGTGATGGATGTGTTCGTCAACCTGATTCTGGTAACTGTTTCACAATATATACATGTACTGGATCATCACGTTGTACACTCTAAATACGTATACTTTTTATTCGTCATGTATATCTCAGTAAAATCTGGAGGGGTGCTAGGGGGAGGTGTCAGCAAGGCTTATGTTCTCTGAAGGCTCTAGGGGAGAATCTGTTTCCTACCTTTTATAGCCTGAAGGAGATACCTACATTCCTCGGCACATGACCCCAACATCACACTTCCTTGGTCACACGTCCTTCTCTCACTATGACTCTCCTGCTCCCTTTGATAAGGACTCTTGTGATTACATTGGCCTACCTGGATAACCCAGGATAATCTCTTGATCTCAAGACCCTTAAATTAATCACACCCGTGAAGTCTCTTTTACCACGTGACACAACATAATCACGGGTCCTAGAGATCAGGACAAGGACATCTTTGTGGGGGCGGAGGGTCATTTTTGTACCTATCACACCCATCATCTCCTCAATTTTCCATCCACAGAGAACAAGAGACAGAAAATTAGGACTTAGTCGTTCCCTGAACATTTAGCACCTACTATGTGTTAGCTATTGTTTTAAACACTGGAAATAGAGAATAAAACATAAAAATCCTTCACCTCAAGAAGTTCATGTTCTGATACTGGGAAAGACAGAATATGCATAGTATATATACAAAATCTGTAGTAATTGAGATGATAAAGAGTTCTAAGGAGAATAAACAGTAATATGGAATGCAGGAAGTGAGTCCACTCAGGGCTTGAGAATTTGGATAGAGTGGCCAGGAAGGCCTTATGACAAGGGGAAGTTCCAGAAAAGACCAGAAGACAGTGAAGGAGAAATATGATAGATATCCATCTATAAGTAATACAAGAAGTATCCATATGGATATCGAGTCGGGGAGGGGGGAGCAGTCTAGGCAGAGGGAAGAGCCACCGAAAGTGCCTGGTGTATCTGAAAAACAGCAAGGAGGCTAGTGTGGCTGGGGCAGAAGGAGCCATGGACTCACAGGCTTGGGGACACAGAGGTGAAGGAAGCAGGACAAGAGGCAACGACGGGACTTTGGCTTTGACTCAGGGTGAGATGGGCAGTGGTTGGAGAGTTTAAGCAGAGGAGGGACACCACCCAACTCATTATAAAGGATCTCTCTGGTTGTTGAATCAAGAGTTGATTAAGGGCTGGAAACAGTAGTATAGGCAGGAGATAGTGGTGATATAGACCAAGGGGTAATAATGGAGGTGGTGGGAAGCAGTCAGAGTCTGGCAATGCCAACAGGACTCACTGACAGACCACAATAGGGAAGGAGGTTTGGGGGACGGATGGGTTCCATGCTGAGCATGCTGAGTGTGGGTTGTCCGTTAAGTATCTAAGAAGAGATGCCAACAAGCAGCTGGGCATACAGTTTCAGGGGAGAGGTCCTGTCTAGAGTTAAAAACTTAGAAGTTGTTATGGACTGAATGTTTCTGTCGCCTCCAAGGTCACGTTTTGAAACTCCAGTCCCCAATATAACCATATTTGGAGATGGGGCTCCAGATTAGGTAGGTGACTAGGGTTAGATGAGGTCATGAGGATGGGCCACCGTGATAGGATTAATGCCCTCATAAGAAAAGGAAGAGAGAGAGATCTCCCTCTCTCCATACACAGGAACCTAGGATATGCCATGTGAGGACACAGCAGGAAGGAGGCCATCTACAAGCGAGGCAGAGAGCTCTCCACAGGAAATGAATTGGTCAGCACGTTGACCTTGCACTTCTAGCCTCCAGAATGGTGAGAAACAAATGTCTATGGTTTGCATCATCCAGTCTGTGGTATTTTGTTATGGCAGCCTGAGCTGACTTAGAAGTTAAAATCATCTAGATGACGTGTAAAGCCAAGGACCCGATGGGCTCACTGAGAAAGTGAGTGAAGCTAGACATCCAAGGACTGAGGCTTGGGCCTCCCCTGGCTCACAGGAAAATGAGGAACGCGTTTCCCTGATTTTCATGCTACTAAGTCATCTACAGGAAGTAGCATCTATGCCATATGGGAGGAAAAATGGACACGATGACAGCCATTTTTGTCAACCCCGTGCAGTAATGTTTGTTTATTCCCAATTTGATGCTACTTTAAACATCCTCAAATGTGAGGGCCACCTTTCCGTGTGAGTTTGCTCAGCTGCTATAATAAAGTACCAGAGACTGGGGGCTCAAACAACAGAAATTAATTTTCTTACAGTCTGGAGGCTGGAGGTTCTCAGACTCAAGACATTGGCAGACTTGGTTTCCTCTTAGGCTTCTCTCCTTGTTTGCACATGGCTATTTTCTTTCCTTTTCTTTTTTTTTTTTTTAATATTTATTTTCATTTTTGAGAGAGAAAGAGACAGAGGAGCAGAGAAAGAGGGAGACACAGAACTGGAAGCAGATTCTAGGCTCTGAGCTGTCAGCACACAGCCCTATGCTGGGCTCAAACCCACAAGCTGTAAGATCATGACCTGAGCTGAAGTCAGACACCCAACCGACCGAGCCACTCAGGTGCCCCACAGATGGCCATTTTCTTCCTGTGTCCTCACATCATCTTATCTTTGCCTGTGTCTGTGTCCAAATCTCTTCTTATGAGGACACTGGTGTTATTTGATTAAGCCCCACCCTAATGACCTCATTTGAACTTAATACCTCTTTAAAAACTCCATCTCTTGGGGCACCTGGGTCACTCAGTCAGTTGGGCGTCCGACTTGGTTTTGGCTCAGGTCATGATTGACCCCTGCGTCAGAGCCTGTTTGGGATTCTGTCTCTCCCCCTCTCTCTGCTCTTCCCCTGCTCGTGTGTGCTCTCTCTCTCTCAGAAAATAAACAAACTTAAAAAATATCAACTTAAAAACTCCATCTCTAAATAGTTGCATTCTGACGTGCCAGGGTGTATGACTTCAACATATAAATCTCAGGGACACACAACCCAGCCCATAATACTGCTTCAAGAGATGAGTTTTGAGGTGCCTGGGTGGCTCAGCCAGTTAGTTAAGCATCCAACTTTGGCTCAGGTCATGATCTCATGGTTTGTGGGTTCGAGTCCCGCGTCGGGCTCTGTGCTGACAGCTCGGAGCCCGGAGCCTGCTTCGGATTCTGTGTCTCCCTCTCTCTCTGCCCCTCCCCCACTTGTGTTCTGTCTCTCTGTCACTCAAAAATAAATAAATGTAAAAAGAAGAAGAAGAAAGAAAGAAATGAGTTTTCCTTTAGTCATTGTGTTCATATAACTTCTCACCCCATCTATGACAGAGACTGAGGCACCCTAGACCCCTCGGTGTCCAGTGCTGCCTGGTAAAGGGACCCTGTCTTCTAGGGACACTGCAGGGTCCACTTGAGTGACCGTGGACTTGGCTTGTAGCTCCTTGGGCATATTGTTCAAGGGCTGGCAGACACCCAGTGGGCTGAGACGACTTGATAAGTCTTAGAAGAGGGTATGACCTGCACATGTCACCTCCTGGCTTTTCCTTAATGCCACGGCAGCAAAATCCTGCCATGGGACTTTTGTGGTCATCATCACACTCCCTTGCTCTGCCTTTGCAGGGGAGAGCCCTGCTGGGTGGATGGACAAAGTCACCGCAGAAGCACTAGTCAGGCAACGGGGACACTTAAGACAGGTGGGTGAGTTTTAGTGACTAACTGGCCATTTTGCTTGTCCCCTTGATCTTATCAGCTCTTTGTTGGTAAATGAAGCTATTAGCCTCTGTCTTTTGTGTCCCTAAACTGATTTTTTTTTGCTAAAGCAGAATATTTAGGGCCCAATGTGTACGGCATAGAGGGATCAAGGCACTAAAACTTAGAAGAGGGTCCATAAAATGGAGACCCTGCTTTGTGTTGAAAGCTACAGTTGTGTGGCACACACACACACACACACACACACACTCACACACACGAAACTGTATGTTTTTAAGAAATCTGAGAAAACAGCCACAGAGAATGACATGGGAACGAAATGGAAATCACAAAATAAATGGTAGAAAAACAAAACAAAATGGAATCCAAAATCTGCTCTCAACCTAATAACCCTTACTGGAAAAAATAGGCAGAAAGCTCCATGCCTTGATAGAAGTGGTAAGATGCCAGGCATCTCTAAAGTAGACACTCTCTAACGTACTGCAATTTGAAATTTTGATATTTAAAAGATAGAATAGTGGGAATATTTGAAAGAGATCCACGTCTATTAAAACCAGTAGTTCTGGAAGATCAGAATGTGAATATTATTTTGCCTTTTTAAAAATATTTTTTGTATCATATTGAATTATCTTAGGATAATATAGAAATTCAAATGGGAATATATGAGAAATACTTTAAGGTATTCATAAAAACGATACTACATGAAAGTAAGTATTGTGACTAGGCTATGGATCAACATTCTTAGAACTTGTAGAGTTTTTTAGTAGACCACAGAATTTATGCTCTCCAACTTCCCATCATTTGCCAGAATTTCTTGTATATTTATGTGCTATCTTGGCTCAGTTACATACTAGCAATGTAATCTTGAACATTAACTTCATTTTTCATAGCCTTTGTTTCTGCATTTGTGGAGATGAAAATCGCTTTCTCACATGGCTTTTTGGGAGAATCAAATAAAACCATACAACTAAAGCATCCTTCTCTTGGAAAAAAAAAAAAAAAGCAGATGAGGCACCTGGGTGGCTCAGTCGGTTGAGCGTCCGACTTCAGCTCAGGTCATGATCTTGTGGCTCATGAGTTCAAGCCCCACATCAGTCTCTCTTCTGTCAGCACAGAGCCCACTTCAGCTCCTCTTTCCGTCTCTCTCTGCCCCTCCCTTGCTTGTGCTCCCTCGAAAATAAATAAAATATTTTTTAAAAAAGAAAAAAAAAGCAGAGGTGGGGTGGGACAAAAGAGAAAATTCTGCTGGGGAGTGGTGCTTGACCTGGTCAGTCATATGTGCCTCCTTGGGGTTTTCACACTTCAGGGACTGGTCTCCTAGGGACACCCAAGTGGCATGGGGCCTCCCGCCTCTCCTCCATTGAACTTATGTGTCTGGTGGACATCTGTTGGATTATTTGACCAATAGGCCCAGCCTCCTCCACAGATGCAATCCTGACCCACCCAAGGAAGTACTTGATGGGCCTGAGATGGGCACTCAATCCCAACAGGACCCTAAGTCCTTTCCCTGAGAATTTGGAGGAGGAGGGAAGAGAAACTATGCAGTCTATCTCAATTGCTGTATCATGTAAACTTGGAAGCTGTTGTTGACAACTGTTTTCTACTATTTGAACTAGAAAACAGAAACATTTAGTTGGCAGTATGAAAGAAGACAGACAGAGATATTCCCAGGGAGGCAAAGGCAAGAGGCAGAAACGTGTATTCTTTTCCCAGAGCGGCCATAACCGAACGTCTTTGACTGGGATGGCTTAAAATATAAAAATGTATGTGTCAAAGTTCTGCAAGCTAGAAGCTGGAAAGCAAGTGTCATCAGGGCCATGCTCCCACTGACGTATCCAGGGAGAATCTGTTCTATGCCTTTCTCTTCACTCCCAGTGTTTATTGGCAATCCTTGCTATTCTTGGTTTCTAAAGACATCACTCCAGTCTCTCTACCTCCCATCTTCACATGGCGTTCTTCCCTCTGTGTCTGTTCATCTCTCTTTCTCCTTTTCTTTTTTTAAAAATTTTTTTTTCAATGTTTTTTATTTATTTTTGGGACAGAGAGAGACAGAGCATGAACGGGGGAGGGGCAGAGAGAGAGGGAGACACAGAATCGGAAACAGGCTCCAGGCTCTGAGCCATCAGCCCAGAGCCCGACGCGGGGCTCGAACTCACGGACCGCGAGATCGTGACCTGGCTGAAGTCGGAGGCTTAACCGACTGCGCCACCCAGGCGCCCCACTTTCTCCTTTTCTTATAATGATACCAGCCATATTGGGTTGTCCCCCCCCCCCATTCTAATATGTCCTCGGCTTAGCTTGATTACATCTGCAGAGACCCTATTTCCAATATAAAGCCATGTTCACAGACCCCAGGAGTCAGGTGTTCAACGAATCTTTTGGGGGACACAATTCAATCCAAAACAGGAGTTCTTGGATTCTCTACTGCTCACCACCCCTGGTTCCATTTCTAAAGCTAGCTGTATCCTAGCCTTTGCATTCCTTGCGGTACCTGAGTAACAAGGCCCATCGTCACAAGAGCTAGCCGGAGCTGAGTTGTGCTATTTACCGTCAGAGAGTCCTCATTAATGTGCTAGGCATGTTCCAACTCCATTATTGTTTCCTGTTTTCACACCTGAGATGTGCCACAGCTTTTAAATTTTTCACTAAATGCCGAAAGGGTAGGGGAGGATCAAACAGGAAAACGATGTAACTAACAATATGCAGGTTTCTGACCCAATCACCTCTTCTGAGAGTGAACTCACCGACGTCCAAAGATAGCATTTTCCAAACCATATAGTACAAAGTGATATCTCAGGGAAAAAATTTGCAACAAAGAAACAAAGATAGTTGTACTTTAAATTTTATTTATTAAACTTTTTTTCCCAATGTTTATTTTTGAGACAGAGAGAGACAGAACACGAGTGGGGGAGGGGCAGAGAGAGAGGGAGACACAGAATCCGAAGGCTCCAGGCTGAGCTGTCAGTCTGACGTGGGGCTTGAACCCACGAACTGTGAGATTATGACCTGAGCCGAAGTCAGATGCTCAACTGACTGAGCCACCCAGGTGCCCCCATAAATTTTATTTTTGTAAAGCATTACACAGGAGGACCCTGAGAGCTGAAGAGATTACTGACTTGCCCAAGAGCCATGACCAAAGCAGCAAATGAGGGATAGGAAATTCTTCTTCTCCATCTCGCTTTACCATACCTTGTGATTGAATGTGTCCGACTTTGGCTCAGGTCATGATCTCACAGTTTGTGAGTTGGAGCCCCTTGTGGGGCTCTGTGCTGATGGCTCAGAGCCTGGAGCCTGCTTTGGATTCTGGGTCTCCTTCCCTTGCTTCCTCTCCCCTGTTTGTATTCCCTCTCTCTCTCTCAAAAATAAATAAATAAACATTAAAAAAGAAAAAAGAGAGAGAGAGTGAGAGAAAAGTAGAAAGCAGATTCTAATTCAGTCAAGGTCCCACCCAGCAAGGTCTGTGCAAGAAACCAGTGAAACTATTAGTGCCTAATTCTGCATTTCTACGTGCTTTTAAGAAGACCATATTTCTACCGTACATGCAGATTTCACTCTTGTCCCCCATTTGTTCTAATCTGTGCTTCTGAAATAAACATTTTAGTTGAAAAAACATACTATGCAAAAAATGGCACGAACGAAAAATGAAAGGGGACTGTTTTAGATTAACAAAGACTCAAGAGACAGAACCAAAGAACATGTGTGGAATTTGTTTGGATTCTGATGCCAGCAAAACAAATGTAGAAAGGCTTTTTAATACAACCAGGGAGTTTTTATTATGATCTGGGTATTACAATTCCAAGAATTGTTGTTAATTTTGTTAGGTGTGATAAATGGCCTATGATTATGTAAGAAAATGTCCATAATTTTTAGAGATACATTATGAAGTATGTAGGGGTAAAATGTCATGAAACCTGAAATGTGCTTTAAAATATTGCAGCGAAGGAGAAAAAGAGAGACTCTATGTGATAAAATCTTGGCGATAACTTACTCTGTGTTTTGTTTTATGGAAATTTATTCTTCTATCTTTTATACTTTTGTTTTAAATTTGTCATGGTAAATTTAGAAAGTACATATAAATAAAATATCTATAGAGTTATCACATGATAACCTGTCTTTATCATGTGATAATCGCATAAACTCAAACATACATTTTGCATTAGATAGTTTCTTAAGTGAGTTCCTGGTGCTCTTGGCCATGGCAGCACATTTTTTTATTTAATAAAGTTTAAAGCAAATCCTAGACATCATGTTATTTCACCCAGGCATCCATTTGGGGTGGTTTGCTCCAAATAGGAAGGAAATAAAAATAATCACTTCTTTATCGAGATTTCGTTCTGGTGCAGGCAGCTGGGGGGCGGCCAGTGAGTCAAGAAACTAATAAATATAAGTGTATCGAGGGGTGATAAATGCTAATGAGAAAAATAAGTGGGGTGAGGGCACAGAGAATGATAGGGAGGGTGCAGTTTTACAGTATGGAGGTCAAGGATGTCAGAGCAGAGGACTGGGCTATGTGGAAGTCAGTCTGGGCAGAACGCTCCAGACAGAAGGAACAGCATGTGTTCAAGAGTCTAGGGAGAGTAGTGGGGCAGGGCATTAGGTGATGAGGTCAGAAAGGTGCCTGGACTGGGGCGCCTGGGTGGCTCAGTTGGTTAAGCGTCTGACTTGGCTCAGGTCGTGATCTCCTGGTTTGTGAATTGGAACCCAGCATTGGGCTCTGCGCTGACAGTACAGAGCCTGCTTCTGGTCCTTTGTCTCCACCCCCCCCCCTCAAAAATAAATACACGTTAAAAAAAAATTAGATAAAAAAGAAGGATGCCTGGACGAGATGAGGTAGGGGTGTGTTGGGGCAACCCCAAATCCACCCCAGGTTCAAGCGATTCATAGGGGGACCCACAGACTCAGCATATAATCGTACTCATGGCTACAATTTATTACGTCCAAAGCAAAACCAGCAAAGACAAAAAGGTGCGTGGGCAAAGTCAGGAAAGCCAGGTATATGCTTCTAGAATCCTCTGCCCGTGGAGTCACACAGGACATGCTCCATTCCCCAAGAAAGTTGTTGTGATGACACGTGTGAAGTGTTGCCTACCAGGAAAACTCATTACCGACTCAGTGCCCAGGGCTTTTATTGGGGGCTGACCACATAGTGCCCTCTGCCTGACACCTGACATGTCTCTAAATCCCAGCCTTCCAGAAGAAAAGCAGACGCTCAGCATAAACCATACTGTCTGTAGAAATAGTTTAGGCCCAGGGAGCTCCTCTTACCAGTTAGTGGTGGGAACCTTCCAGAAAGTCTAAGTTCCTAGTTGCCAGCCAAGGGTTAACCTTGTAATCAGGCCCCTCTCAGGGCACTGGTTGCACCTGCTGTGCTTACTGTCATCTGCCCAAGAGCCTGGTAGGAAGCGGTGAGGATTCTGGAATGTGGGAAGGGGAGGACAGAAATGCTGTAAGCAGGACATCAGGCTGCTCATGTCTTCCCCCCAAGGGTTTATGGAGACAACGAGAGAGAACAGAGATCCCTGGGAATATCAATGCCAGTGGTACGCTTCGCTGGGCAGAGCCTGAAACCCCGCACCCCTCCTGGATGAGGTCCGGCTTCAGCAAAGCGTGTGAGTGAGTAGCCTGCACTGGGGAGGGAGGGGTTCCCACCTCCCCGTGGCCCAGGCATGCTTGCAGGAGGTCCCTAGGTGCTTGGGGCTTGCTGGGCTGGGGAGCTTCTGAGACCACCCTTTGGCCAGTAGAGACCTGGGGAAGAACCAAAGGAGGTAGCCACCTTCTAGGGTTCAGGGCCAGGTGTCAGCATCCCAGAAGGTCAGCTCGGAGGGGGCCAGTCACATTTCAACGGTTTACTAGCATAGGGACTCGAAAACACTAGGTAATCACAGCAGGAACCAGCACATACCTAGAGGACAGGGTATAATTCTCGGGTCCCTTCCCATCCTGCCACCATGGGGTCAGGTGAAACCCCTACTATGGACCAAATTCCCATAGTATACTCCCCCCCCCCCCCCCCTTCCCGTGTTTTAATTCCATCCCCCCCCCAATGTGATGGCATTTAGAGGCGGGATCTGTGGGAGATAATTCAATTTGGAAGAGGTCATGAGGGTGGGGCCCTCACGATGGGATGAATGCCCTTATAAGAAGAGAGAGAGCTCTCTCTACCCCGATTGCCCCCCATGTGAGGACACAGCAAGAAAAGGGCTACCTGTAAGCCAGAGAGAGGGCTCTCATTGGAGCCTGACCATGCGGGAACCCTGATCTTAGACTTGTGGCCTCCGGAACTGGAGAAGCTAAATGTGTGTTAACTCTCCCACACCCATCTCTACTATTCTGTTATGGCGCCCAAGCTAAGACACCACTTCTACACCAGATGCCAGGAAGGCAGGAAGAAAAGGAGGAGGCCAGCATTGAATTCACATAGTTTAAAACCCTGGCAAGTATGAGCATTTATCCCAAAGAAATCAAGTAATTTCAAAAGATACCTTTCTTTTTACAAAAATAGCCTTTGTTATTAAGCTTTGAAAGTCCATAAAGTCTATTTTAAAAATCCCCAATGGAAGCTTCAATTTTAGCGCCTTTACCCTTTTTTTCTTTTTTAAGTAGGCTTCACGCCTAGCACAGAGCTCAGTTCGGGGCTTAAAGTCACGCGACCCTGAGATCAAGACCCGAACTGAGATCAACAGTTGGATGCTTAACCAACTGAGTCGCCCAGGTGCCCCACTTATAGTGCTTTTAAAATGTAGTCTTCAGGACACCTGGGTGGCTCAGTAGGTTGAGTGTCCGACTCTTGACTTCGGTTCAGGTCATGATCTCACGGTTTGTGGGTGCGAGCCCCACATCAGGCTCTGTGCTGACAGTGTGCAGCCTGCTTGGGATTCTTTCTCTCCCTCTATCTCTGTCCCTCCCCGACTCTCACACACGAGCTCTCTTTCTCAAGATAAAGAAAATAAACTTAAAAAAATAAATTGTTTTCTTCAGTGTCAACACAGTTGTTTATAGCACTTTTCCTAGAAAACCTTAAAATTTAGTCAGAATTTTAAAAAATGTTTAACAAAGAACATAAGCAGAATTTTCATGTTCTGATAGTTGACATGGTAGGAAAACATAATGGAGAACCATATGAACTTCATGGGAATTGAAAACCATATAAACTAAAGGATGTCTGGGGTGCCTGGGTGGCTCAGTCGGTTGAGCGTCCGACCTTGGCTGAGGTCATGATCTTTCAGTTCGTGGGTTCGAGCCCTGCATCAGGCTCTGTGCTGACAGCTCGGAGCCTGGAGCCTACTTCGGATTCTGTGTCTCCCTCTCTCTCTGTCCCTCCCCTGCTCATGCTCTGCCTCTCTCTGTCTCAAAAATAAATAAAAACATTAAAAAAAAAAACAACCAAAGGATGTCTTTTAAAGTCAGGGTACAAGGTTAGAAGTTGCTTCTAAATCATTTTGTTTGGATCATTTCTTCCGAAATAACATTTCTAACGTCCAGTGAAGACAAACAAAGGAGCCAGAAATTACAGAGCGACAAAAATCTACCATGCTATGGTATAAAAAAAGGGGAAGTATATCTATCATGTTCTTGCCCCTAGAAACATTTGTTGTAATTATTTCTTGGGTATTAATTTTCCCCCCGAAAGAGACCATTCAAACAAGAAGAAAATGACACAGTGAAGTAGAGTTTAATGTTTTTCCTTTGACAACTCAGCAGAGTGGAGTGCTCACAGGAAGATCTGATTGGTTGTAGTAAACTAAAGAAGCTGCATTTCCTTGTACATCTGAAGGGTGTGCGTAAGAGTGTGCGTAAATTTGCAACCCCGCGTGCATTCAACAGATACTTATGGGTACCTGCCATTTGCTAGCACTGCAGGGAGCTAGGGAGCTAGGTATTCTTGTCGGGGGTAAGACTGACAATCCCTCCTCTCATGGGAATGAAGCCCCACAAAGTGGGGCTGAACGTGGCAAAGGTGGTCAGGGATGACAAGTCCCCGTGAGTGTCCATTAGCCTGAGACCCTACACGAATGCATGGAATTTAATCAGGCAAGAATAGGAAGGACAGTTTCTTCTGAAGCCCGAGTCCAGAAAAAAGAGCAAACCTGAGCACACACCCCTCAAAAGCCAGGGGCAGCATATAAGTCAGGGTTCATCAAAGAAACAGAACATGGATGTGTGTTAAGGAATTTATTTCAAGGAACTGGCTCATGTGATTGTAGGGCAGGCGAGCAGGCTGGGAATTTTCTATCTGGAGCTGAGGCTGCTGAGATAAAACTTCTTCCTCAGGGAGACTCTGATTTTTGTTAAGACCTTCAACTGATTGGATGAGGCTCACCCAGATTATCAAGGGTAATCTCTACTCTAAATCCGCTGATGAGAGATGTTGGCCACAGCTACAAAACGCTTTCACAGTAACATCTAGATCAGTAGTTAGTTGAATAAATTAGGCTAGGTCGGATAACTACGGCCTAGTCAAGTTGACACATATAAGTAACCATTACAGATGGGACCAGCATTGTAAGCAAGTCAGAAGAGCTGATCTCCATGTATACCCATGGCTAGTGGATTATGGTACAACCAGGTGAAATTGGGCTGGTCAAGGGCTAAGCCCAAGAGTGCTGTCCAGGCCTGGCCTTTGACCAACACCTTCTTTGGATTATTCGAGTCAAGAAAGCCAAGGTCCTAGGCACTCTGTATTTCACCTGAGGTTTTCCCTCCCCATCTGGCTTCTGCTGAAGGTGAGGCCCTCCCAGAGAACTGGATCTCAGCTGGAGCTAACTAAGCCCTAGCCACTAACAGAAGAACAGGGCTTTCCCCTTAAAGGTCTAGGGGACCTGTTTCCTATCCGTACATGCACCTCTCCACCCAGCCAGCTGAATTCAGAGGCAAGTTACCCCATGTGGCAACTGGAGGTTAGTTGCTTCACAACCTAACACACTTCTTGGCACCTGGTAGCTGCTAATTAAATGTCCACGCTCCTCCATAATTCCATGAGATGATATTTAGACCATGCTGGGTATACTTATCTTGGCTCTAGTCACTCTAGTTTGTCAGTATTTTTCTTAAAATGTGTGGTACCCCAAAATCCAGTATCAGTGTTTCCTAAAAACATCGGGGGAATTATTATTTTCTGAGATCAATTACTACATGCCTATTCAAGTAAAGAGGCCACTGGGTTTTATTTTATCTCTGCATTTGTTCACTTAGAGAATATTTATTGAGCCCTTCCTATGTACCAGTGACTGCTCTAGAAACCAGGTAGAGAGAGGCGAATGCAGCTTACGTTCTAGCAGGGGGAACAGATGTTACACAAGCAGACAGGTAAGTGCCTCAGAGAGTTTCAACTATAAAGTGCCCGGAGGATATATTTAAACCGGAGAATGCGAAGTCAGCCTGTCCTGCCTTGCCTTGTCTCTCCTAAGGACACCACAATATAGGCTCTTGCCCACGTTTTCTCCTGTCCCCTCTGCTTTCTGACCGACTGTGGTGCTTCCTCATGTGGCCCTGCATGTGTGCTGTGCCTCTTGTTTCCAGGAAAGGTTGAGAATAATAAAAAAAACTTCTGCCTTTATGACAGTCTTTTCTGTGTCTATATGTCTTACCATACCTAATTAAAACAAGTCCCGGGTAAATTTTTTTACCTAGATCTTTTTTTTTTTTAAAGTTTATTTATTTATTTTTGAGAGAAAGTACAAGGGGGGGAGGGGCAGAAAGAGAGGGGAAGAGAGAGAATCCCGAGCAGGCTCTGCACTGTCAGCACAGAGCCTGATGCGGGGCTTGAACACACACACTGTGAGATCATGACCTGGGCCGACGTCGGACGCTTAACTGACTGAGCCACCCAGGCGCCCCACAAAACTGTTTTTTAAAAGTTATCTCAATTTTTTCAGCTTCTACTCCCACTTCAAACACAGTGGAATATTTTAACATTTCCCATGAATGTTTCTGAAATTAGAATATGGAAAGTATTAAACTAATGCGTGTTTTTATTAAAGCAATGAATGCTGCTTTTAAAATAAAATTAGTCTCTGAAAGGACCCGGGAGTTCATTTTTCTTTTTAATTTAAAGTCTAGGAACTAGGTACTTTACTTCGATTAAAAAAGAAATGATTATACTCTGACCATTCCATGCTTTTATGTGGTTTTGTTGCATTTGGGGCTGTATTTTTTTCTCAGCACAACAAAGAAATATCAAAAAGGATCTCAAAGCAAGAACTTTGGCATTCTTTCCCTTAAAAAAAAATTCTCAAGTTCTGGTTGCTCTTAAAAATTAACAACCATTTCTCCCGACCCCAAACATGTGCTTTCTCCTCGTTATTGTGAAATGAGGGGACGGCTGACTCTGGGAGTAGCTGCTGGGTCCTGTGAAGGAAGCCAGAGGAATCACAGGTAGGGTTTCAGTGCCAATAATTCACGGGAGCCCCACAACTGGGCTGAAGGAGAGAGCACCGTCAAAGACTAAGTAGGCCAACGGCATGGGCATGAGGAAAACAAGGAAGAACAAAAATCCACCCTTGAAATATAAATGCTGCCCTAATTTCAAGGCAGGTTGATGGGACAAATGTTGAATAACACCCAGGATATCACACAATATCTATAGTCAAGTGAGCCATGCTGAAAACCGTGGATGTATTTAAGACCCAGAGAGTAAAATTATGAAATATTTAAGAACCAGATGGTATTTATGTGTGGATTGATTCTGCCTCATGAAATATATAATGAATTGCTTTTAAAGGTTGATGGGATTTGAATCAATACAGGTGTTTGTTCTAAGTGACTTAGAATGGGAAAATGAATGTCAAGGCTTTGCTGCCCCAAGTTTTCCGTGGTTTGGGAGAGGTTACAGGGAAGGAGCAAACCATCAGGGTTGGGAATACTCTGAACAGGGAAGCAGCAGAATCATCCTGAGATGCCATCCCTTCTGGAGGGAGCGGGGGCAGGGGTTTTATTACTTTGCTCATGTATTCTCTCATTCATCATTCATTCTACGCTCCATTATGGAAGATTTCAGCATACAGAGAAGCAGAGAGGCTGTTGTAGCGAACCTTCATTGGCCAACTTCAACATTTCCCAACTCTCGGCCAATCTTGTTTCATCCGTAATTCACGAACCCCAACACCCATGGATACACACAATCGGGTACTGTTTTGAAGCGAATTCTAGGTATCATCTAAATTCATCTGTAAATGTTTCGGCCTATAATGTACATGCACGGGTGTGTGCGTGACTCTTTTTAGATGTGTTCACGATACCCTTACTTTCACCAGAAATATTCACATTCACATTTCCCCAGGTGTCTCATAAATACTTGTACCCTCGGTCTGTCTGACACTGGGTCCAAACAAAGCCTGTACATTGCGTTTGGTCAATGTGTCTCTTAAACCTCTTTTAATGTAGGTTCGCCCTCCTGTTGTTTGTTTGTTGTTGTTGTTTTCTCTTTGCAATTTTTTGTTGTTAAAGGAATCAGGTCATTTGCCTTATATAGTTTTCTACATTCTGGATTTTGCTGATGACATACTTGTGGTATTAATATGTTCCCCTGACCCCGATATATCCTGGACCTGGTAGTTAGACTTAGAGACTTGATTCAGGGGCGCCTGGGTGGCTCAGTCGGTTAAGCATCTGACTTTGGCTCAGGTCATGATCTCACGGTTAATGGATTCAGGCCCCACGTGAGGCTCTGTGCTGACAGCTCGGAGCCTGTTTCAGATTCTGTGTCTCCCTCTCTCTCTCTGACCCTCCCCCGTTCATGCTCTGTCTCTCTCTCTGTCTCAAAAATAAATAAACGTTTAAAAAAAAAAGTCTAAAGAATTGATCCAATTGAGTTCCTTTTTTAAAAAAATTTTTTTTAATGTTTATTTATTTTTGAGACAGAAAGAGACAGAGCATGAACGGGGGAGGGTCAGAGAGAGGGAGACACAGAATCCGAAGCAGGCTCCAGGCTCTGAGCTGTCAGCACAGAGCTCGATGCGGGGCTCGAACCCACGAACTGCGAGATCATGACCTGAGCCGAAGTCGGACGCATAACCGACTGAGCCACCCAGGTGCCCCACATTTTTTTTTTTTAAGGAATACTTTATTTGCAGATATTGTAAACTTCCAACAGGAGACGGATTATATCCGATTGTCTCTTTTTATGTGGTTTGTACCCATTGATGATTCTCGCTTAAATTCTTTGTTTCATTTGCAGACACTTGGACACTGACCAGATATTTTTAGATGCAGTAATGAAATCATGGTTATGCATTGAAAGTGAGCTATTATCTTTTAGAGATACGTACTGCAATATTTACAGATATTCTGGTTCCATTATTCCTTCTTTATTTAGGGAAACTGAAATATTCTAGGACGAGAAACATCTAGAGGAATGCAGTTCATATGGGAAAGGCAGACCAAAGGATTCATTCTTTCCCCTTCTGAGATTTCGAAACAGTAAGTGGGTTCTCAAGGGCCTCTTAGGACTAGTGAGTTGGGTTTTTCTAAAAGCTGCAATATGGGGGTGGCTCAGTGAGTTAAGCGGCCCAGGTGGTGATCTCAGGGTTCATGAGTTTGAGCCCCGCATTGGGCTCTGCACTGACAGGGTGGAGCCTGCTGAGGATTCTATCTCTGCCCCTCCCCCCCCCAAAATAAATAAATAAACTTAAACAAAATCGCTGCAATATGGACTCATGAATTTTAACACATTTGACATGGGACATGGTCTCTTTCACCCAAAAGCTTTAGGCACTGCAGCTCAACTGTAAAAGCAACTTTCTTATTAAAGAAACAACGGTGAAAAGTAACAGGGTGACAAGAAAAGGGACAGGAAGAAAGGGTTTTACAGTGCGGCACGATGAGGAAATGCATTAGGGAAAAGCAAGGAACTTCAGAATGAGAAACTCCAAAGTTCAGTTTCCCAAGGATGGCGTGTGGCGTGGCTGGAAGCCCAGCTCGCCCGAGAAAATGTGACCCCTGATCCCCAGCTGCTGCAGGCTCCGTCTGTTTGGGGCTGGACTGAGTCTTCTCACTTGAGCAGTCAGTCTTTCCCCCCTTTATTCAAGTGGTCACGTGCGACAAGAGAGCTAAGCCCCAGAGCTCCTGAGTCTCTCTGTTAAAGTGGGGGCGGGGGTGCTGCGGAGGAAAGGAGATGTACTGGCATCCAGCCAGACGACATCTAAGAAGCACGAATAGTAAGACAATGGTGACTGTTCTTTGCTGATTTTTCTATCACCCAACAAATGCTGTAAGTCACCTAGAGTGACTCATTAGCATTCTCTATATCCAGCTGGGTGCACAGAACCTCCGGGAGCCAGGGCCAGAGGGGACGTGACCCCTGCAGGTCACCACGCGTGCAGCTTGCAAAACCCGGGCACCTGGAGGCTTTGAGAAGCCATCCCACAGGCTGCTGCAGAAAGATGAGCAGACCTTTATTAAGGGGATAATTAATTAGTCCTGAAACCTCGTAGCAAATTATGCATTAATGATGCATTAATAATTCATAGGCAGCCACTCACGATTCCCCACGCCACCTCCTGGGAGACAGCTTCCTGCATCTAGAACTTCTTGAGGGAGCCCCCAGTCGAGCAGTTATTAGGGAAAGCCGGGCAGTAGCCTTGAGCCTGGCTGTGGGAAAAGTACAGAAATCATGCGTGGCCCATTGGGACTGGCTGCTTTCATCCCACAAGGAAAGCAGGCAGGAAATTAAAGATGCACAAAATACCAAAATGAAGAACATCCTAGAAAGAGGGAGCTGTGGGCTACAGGAATGTTTCCCCCTTCCTTACATTCGCTAGAGACGGTGAGAGCAGATGAACTGAAGGAAATCTAGGCCAGAAGAAGCCACGCTAGTAACTGATAACAATATCTATATAGCCCACTAGCGGCTTGATCCCACAAACCATGAGATCATGACCTGTGCTGAAATCAAGAGTCCCACACTTAACGGACTGAGCCACCCGGGTGCCCCAGCAACATCTATATTTTTATATAGACCTTTACCATTTTCAAAGTGCATTATCTCATTTGAGCCTACAAACATCTCTTTGGGGCATCTGGGTGGCTCAGTCAGTTAGGTGGCCGACTCCATTTCAGCTCAGGTCATGATCTCATGGTTCATGGGTTCGAGCCCCAGGTAGGGCTCAGTGCTGACAATGTGGAGCCTGCTTGGGATTTTCTCTCTCTCTCTCTCCCTCTCTCTCTGCCCTTCCCCTGCCCGTATCCTGTCCCTCTCTCTCAAAGTAAATAAATAAACTTGAAAAGAAAACCACAAAAACAAACAAAAGAATTCCATCTCCTTAAAATAGACATGAATCTGTCTTCTTTCCAGATCTATTTGTTCAACAAAATATTTATTGTATGCAGGCACCGGATGGATTTCAGGAGACCCATATATCAGATGGCTGTGTCCCAGGGTTTAGGTGTTTCTCTTGTAGTTTCTAGTCATACAAGCCTGAGCTATTTAATTATAAATAATTAAATGATTGTGGCTAAGGCTATTGGTAATTGTAGAAGAAACCGATTAAAAATAATGTGTGCAAAGTCATGTTCACAGCAGCGTTTCTCACAGTAGTCAGTAGGTGGAAACAACCCGAGTATCCATTGACAGATGAGTGGGATACACCCAATGTGGTCCATCCATACATTGGAGTATTATTCAATCTTGAAAAGGAAGGACATCCGGTCACCTGCTACAACATAGACGAACCTTGAGGACGTTATGCTCAGGGACATAAGCCAGCCACAAAAAGACAAATTCTGTATGATTCTCCTCACGCAAGATCTTTAAAGTAGTCAGACGCATAGAGACAGAAAGTAAGGTGGTGGTTGCCAGAGGCTAAGGAGAGGAAGAAGGGGGGAGTTATTGTTTAATGGATACAGAGTTTCAGTTTGGGAAGCTAAAAATGTCTCAGAGATGGGTTACACAACAGTGTGACTATACTTAACACTCTGAACTGTACACTTAAAAACAGTACAATAGCACATTTTGTGTCATGTATATTTTACTACACGTAAAAGATAATCATGTGCACAATTCACACAACTGAAAGAGATGCCCGAATGATCACACCTTGAATGATGACAGTTGGCGGGAGTCGTGATTATTTACGCTGATCTATCATACCTGTCATCATTTATTATCAACTCTCCTACCAGATCCTGAGACACTATGGCACCTCCTGAGTAATCGCCATGTGCCACACCCCGGGTTCGGCGCTCTGCATTGGTGCGGGAACCCCGCAGCAGCCCCGCGGAACAGCCATCACTGTTGTCAATAGTTTACAGAGGCATGAAGCAGATAAGCAGTGTAGGGAGGAGAGATCTGAACCCAGCTGAGTGGACTCCAGACTCCTGGCCCTTAACCAATATACGTCCTGCCTCTCTCAAGATTAAAATGACTCTCGCCTTAAGATATTGGCTAATAAGAGTAGTGCACAAGGACAATGTATAAATAAATAAATGAACATTATTGAGTACATGTCCCCGAGCTTTACATCAGAAAAAGACGGAGACCAAAATTTATAGCTGGGGTGTACTTAAACTAAGGCCTTCTTTGCCTGGGTATCCTGTGTTTCCATTTGCTAAATCTAACAGCTTTATCTCTACCAGATCATCAGACCCTCAAAAGCCAGGATCCTGCCTTGTTTTTGATCCCCACTACCTGGTAACAGTAGTTAGCACATTGTGTGGGTCTTCAATAAAATTTTGCCAAATTTGGCAAAATTCTCATGGCAGTTGCATCTAGGGCCCTGGGCCAGCTACTTAATTTACACAGGCCAGTGCTAAATGAAAATGCAAGGCCCCTTGTTGAGAAATTATGAAGAATTCCCAGACAGCAACAGCAGAGCATTAAACAGAGCCTGGGGTCCTCCTGAGCACAGGGCCCTGTCACAGTTCCTATGCCCATGAAGCTGGCCCCGCCACACAGTGATACGCAGGGATCCATTCTGCTCTTTTCTCTGCTTGGCTATATTTAAATTTTTTTCAATGATAAAATGATTTTAAAGTTTGTTGGTTGACTAGATTCTCATTTGTAGGCAAATAGCATATAATGATGGTTCTCAAAGTGCAATCCCCAGGCCACCATTATCAGCATCACCCGCAAACTTGTTTAAAGGTGCAAATGCCTGTGGGGCGTCTGGGTGGCTCAGTCTGTTGGGATATCCGGACTTCAGCTCAGGTCACGATCTCACCGTTCATGGGTTGGAGCCCCACATCGGGCTCTGTGCTGACAGCTCAGAGCCCGGAGCCTGCTTCGGATTCTGTGTCTTCCTTTCTCTCTGCCCCTCCCCCACTCACACTCTATCTCTCTCTCCTTCAAAAATAAATAAACATTTAAAATAATAATAATCACAATAATAATAAAAACGATGCAAATGTCTGAGCCAGCCTCAGGCCTACTAGATCAGAGGTGGGGCCCAGCAGTCTTTTAATCAAGACCTCCAGGGGATTCTGGCTGCTGCAATTTGAAAACCAGCGATATATGTGGTGCCTAAGGCCATACATTTAGTTGTTAGCTGAACCGACTCAAGCCCTGGAGTCAGGCTGTGAGCTCAATCTTTCTCAGTTACACCATGTAATCACGGGACAAGAGGCAGAGCTAGAGAAGCAATTATCCAGCACAAGTCTGCACAGTGTGTACTATCCTGGTCTCTGTCCTCACTGAGCAGACAAACCAAGCCCTAAAGCCCCTGAAGATCACTGTGCAGGTATATCTGCTCAGTGTAGACCACTTCCTGAATCCCAGTTTAGCACACGCATCGCAGGTCGGCAGGTCGGCAGGTCGGAAGGATGGCTGAGTCATTCAACATAACATTAACACTTGTTGACATTCAGAGGATTAAAACCTGTGTTCCAGTCTTAACCCCGGGGCTCTATGAGGGTGACCTTCCATGGAAATGGGTCTTTGCAGATGTAATTAAGTTAAGATGGGGTCATGTGTACCGGAGTAGCCTGGGCCCGAATCCAATATGACTGGTGACTTTATAAGAAGAGCAGAAAGACACAGAATTGTTATGGACTGAATTGTATCTCCAGCAAATTCATGTGTTTTAAGTCCTAACCTCCAGTGTGACTCTTTTGGATAGGATCTTCAGGAGGTAATAAGGTTAAATGATGTCAGAAGGGTGGGGCACTAATCTAATCAGTCTGGTGTCCTTAAAAGAAGAGGAAGAGGCCCCAGAGAACTCCCTTTCTCTCTAGGTGTATGCAGATGAAAAGGTCATTCGAGGACACAGCAAGAAAGTGGCCATCGCCAAACCCGGAAAAGAGGTCTTACCAGAAACCAACGCTGATAACACCTTGATCTTAGACGTATTGCCTCTGGAACTGTGAGAAAATAAACTTCTGTTGTTTAAGCCACCCAGTCTGTGGTATTTTGTTATGTCCACCCTTGCAGACTTTAAAAAAAAAACAAAAACAAAACATCTAAAGATGAAGGCAGAGATGGGAGTGAAATATCTGTAAGCCCATATCCACAGGACTAAAACCCTGCAGATTAGAGCCAAGCTAACAAAGTGCCAAGTTAAATATGTCCTAGCCTGCTACCTTGACAAATATTCCTTCATAATAATCTGAAGGCCGGGTTCTAACAAAACATTCTTGGACTCTGCAGAATATTCCAGAAGCTTGGAGGAATAACCAACTGACTGGAAATACCTCAGCTTGTTAAGAGTTCATTTCTCTCTGGAGACTCTACAAATGACAGTGGATAACAAGCGACAGTGAGAATCAGAGAGACCAAATGTGGCCACTCTCCCTACACAGAAACAAACACGGTGCAATTTTCCCTGAAATAAGACGCAGCAAAAAATCTCTAGTTTTCAATTTAACAAGGGATGTGAGGCCCTTTTTAGAATGGTTTAATTATTCCTCTAGGTCAGATTCCCTCTTTCAAAATAATTAGATTATGATGATACATTGAAGCTAGCTTTCTTCCTTAACATTTTTATTTTGTAACAGTTTTAATAGAATTCAAATGTTTATTACTACCTATTTTCTATAATGTAGCTCACTTAACCAATTTAAATTAAAATGCGAATAGGCTAGTCAGTAGTTAGGGGCCTTTTAAGACATTCAATGTTTGGGGAAGACTTTAACAAATATTCATATTAGAATCATGCTCTATGCAGCCTATATTTATATAAATAAGCAGAGGGCAGAGAAGCAAGCCAGCATTTCCTTCTACTTTGAATGAATACCTGTAGATGTTATATAAAATCTAATGATTTTTGACAATCAGAATAGTGAAAGGACAAGCATCCCCCTGAGGAATAACATCAGAAATTCGGAACGTGTCACAGATGTTTGTTGAATATTGCTTTTACTGAATGAGTCTGAGAAGTCACATGCACGTTACCTAAATGAACTTAGAATTTGGCTTGTGCAGTGCACGAATCCTGGCCCTCTCACAAAGGGAGAGACAAGGTGACATGATTGCCATAGTTTGAAAGAAGCTCGGGGAGAGATGGGGACTGTCCCCAGAAATCTGCATGTAGAGTGCACATCATCTTAATGATTTGTCGGCACCCAGGACCTGGAGGCTGACACCCCATCTTATACACATTAAAGCACAATGCTGTCATCCCACAGTTGGTCAGCTTGGTGCTGGCCACATTTAGAAGAGACAAATAATACAGAGCCCAGACTGCCAGTTCTCCAGTTTCTGATGATAATTCGAGTGATTTACTTGCATCCCTTTTCTCATGCCCCTGAGAAGTCTTACCAACCTGGGTACTCATTTCCAGGCACCTGGGTTCTTGGAAAGCCCAAGTGAGTAACCAGAAGGTGGCCCAGTAAACGCGGAATTAGAGCCAAGAGCAGTGGATGTTTCTGAGCGTGACTCCATTAACCTTACGGTGAGACTTGGAGCAGATGTCTCCTGATCAGATTGCTACTGTCCTCCAGGAGAAATATTTTATAGCTTTTGAAAGTCCTTTTCATCTTTTGTCATGGCCCGCCATCATGACCAGAATGGATTCGTATTTATTTGAGATTCAGCATATCTAAGTGAACATACTTAAGGCTTCAGAGCTAAATCACATAAGGCAAAACCATGTATAGTTAGTTAGTTAGATTTGACTCTTCCAGATTTATCCTGGGTAACCACAGATGGAGCAGACAACTCCAACAAGACACTAAATGAATGCAGCACTAAAATACTGAACACCTAGGGGCGCCTGGGTGGCTCAGTCGGTTAAGCGTCTGACTTCGGCTCTGGTCATGATCTCACAGCTCTAGAGTTGGAGCGCCGCGTCAGGCTCTGGGCTGACAGCTCAGAGCCCGGAGCCTGCTTCGGATTCTGCCTCTTCCCTCTCTCTCTGTCCTTCCCCTGCTTGTGCGCTCTCTCTCTCAAAAAAAAAAAAACATTAAGAAAGATTTCTTTTTTTAGATACTGAAGACCTAGAACTTCCGTTGACAGACTGTAAGGGACCAGCGTATCTCAAGGAAGCAAAGGAATCCTCCAGTTGACAGACTGTATGTACAAAAGGCCAGCCCTTCCGCAAAAAGATGAAATTGTTGGGGGAGGGGAAGAAGCCAGAACTCTGAGAAGATCAGATTAAAGGAAAGCTTAGAGACTGGAAGGGGAGACAGAGATAGCCGAATTGAAGTGTCAATGATGGACACAAAGCAGTGCTCATTAGTATATGTCACAGAAGGGAGAGAGTAGCAATGGAGAGACCAAGAGAGGAGGCTTGACATCCGGAAACAAGGGACATGCTATGCCCCCTGTAAGTCCCAAACCATGTGGCACCTCTAGGACGTGTCATAGGAGAAAACTTAGGTTGTTTTATTCCTTTTCTGTGCGTTCTCCTTCCTTTTGTGTTTAAGCATGCTTAATAGTTTTTAAGACTCTTTAAACATAGAATTTGAAGGGGGGGTTAAAAAGATAGGGAGTAAGAGAAGATAGTAGGGTGGTTCCTCAAAAGTAGAACATAGAATTACCATATGATCCGGCAACTCCACTTCTGAGGACATGCCCGAAGAATCGAAAGCCGGGTCCCAAACAGATGTTCGCACACCTGAGTTAATAGCAGTATTATTCACAATAGCCAAAAGGTAGAAGCGACTCAGGTGCTCCATGATGAACGGATGGCTGGGCAGAAAGTGGCAGATACAGACAATGGAATGTTTATTCAACCTTAAAGAGGAATAAAGCTCTAATACATGCTTCAGTATGAACCTTGAAGACATTATGCTAAGTGGAGGAAATAAACCAGAATCAATAACTGTAATAATAATTGTAATAAAAAAAGTGTGGGGTGAAAACAAAAGTCTTCCTCTCATTTCACTTTCCCCCAGTCCCAATACCACATGAGTGGGGGTTCATCAAAGCCCCTTTGGGCAGAACGGGATTTGGTGGGTTTTTTACTGCATCCTTCATGAGATTAGATGACACTGCTGATGATTTTACTCTTCAGTTGATGGCTCTTCCATGTGGTAATGGTTTTTTAATAGGTTAGTGAGTAGGACAGCCTTGACAGGACTCGCCTTCACACTCTTGAAGGAAAGCTCCTGCTTGTTCCAAGAAACAAATGTTCTTTTTACGCTGTTGTGCTCTGCCTCTTACCTCCTACTTAGGGCAGGCAATGACCGTTCTAGACCAAGTGGTGACTGGCTTCCCGCACATTCTCTTTGCTGTGAATCACCTCAGTCATGGCCAAAATAAAGCCTACACCGGGGGAGAGGCCTCAGTGCCTTGCCCGTGTCTCCTTGGCGGGAACCATTTGCAAAAATGCTGGCCCGGCTTTCAACTGTCAGCACCTACAGCTCTTTACCAGGAGGCTCTCTGGCTTCAGCACCTCACTGTGCCTGCGCAGGGCAGGATGGACGTGCCAGTGAGGGAACGTCCCCAGAAAGCGGCCCTCAGCGGTGGAAGCAGCGGAGGAAGGCTCCGGCCCTCTCTCGCCTCTGGGTTGTTGGGGGGCGGGGGAGGGGGAACCAAGGTGTGTCTCTGCACGGTACCCAGCAGGCTTGGGTACAGGCAATTCCCATCGGGACAGTTGGTTTAAAGCATCACTTTTGATTGGCTTCCTTCTCGTTCCTGCTTCATTTTGCCACTCCTTGCCCCCGCCCAACATTTCCTAGAACCCCCTCCCAAACTACTTGCACGTGAATCCTCCTTAGAGGGGCCTGTTTCCGGGGGACCCTGCGTAAGACACGCACACCTGGGACAGACTAGTGGCACATCAGTGTGCTGACGCAGTCTATACCTTTCTGACAGTCATACCAGGACCGTAATTGAAAACGTCCTTGGGGGCGTCTGGGTGGCTCAGTCAGTTGAGCATCCCACTTTGGCTCAGGTCATGATCTCACGGTTCGTGGGTTCGAGCCCTGCGTCGGGCTCTGTGCTGACGGCTCAGAGCCTGGAGCCTGCTTTGGATTCTTTGTCTCCCTCTCTTCCTGCCCCCCACCCCCCCTTGTGCACGTGCATGCTCTCTCTCTCTCTCTCAAAAAGATATAAATTAACTTTAAAAAATGTCCTTGGAGAGGCTGTATTGGCTGAATTGTGACGCCCAACATTTATATGATGGATCCCTAACCCCCAGTACCTCAGAATGTAACTGTATTTGGAGAAAGCATCTTTAAAGAGGTAATTAAGTTCAAATGAGGTCATTAAGTGGGTAGGCTCTAATCCAATAGGACATGACTGGTGTCCTGATAGAAAATGTAAAGAAAAATGTTTTTAACATTTATTTTTGAAAGACCAACAGAGACAGAGCACAAGCAGGGAAGGGGCAGAGAGAGAGAGGGAGACACGGAATCTGAAGCAGGCTCCAGGCTCTGAGCTGTCAGCACAGAGCCCAATGTGGGACATAAACCCACGAACTGTGAGATCATGACCTGAGCCAAAGTCAGACGCTCAACCGACTCGGCCACCCAGGTGCCTCAGGAAGAGGAAATTTTGGAACACAGACATGTGCGACATGCACGGGCACAGAGGAGTGACCATGTGAGGACACAGCAGGAACGCGGCCATCTACAAGCCAAGGAGAGAGGCCTCAGAAGAAACCAAACCTGCTGACCCCTTGATCTTGGACTTCAGCCTGCAGGACTGTGAGAAAATAAATATGTTGTTCAAGCCACCCAGTCTGTGGCACTTGGTTATGGTGGCCCCAGCAAATCAATACAGGAGTCTCCACCTTCTAGGGGCAAGACACCCCATTTTTGGACTCTTCTGGTGGTTGAAATGTTCTTCTCTCTATGGAATAAAATCCTCCTCCTAGAACTACTTTTATCCCTGCTTGTTAGAACAACTCAGAAGAAATCAGCTTCCACTTTTGTGTGAAAACGCTCAATTTTTCACAGAACCAAAGAACCTTAAAGCTAGAAAGTATCTGAAGAGATGGGGTAGTGAAGCTCACATCCCTCTGCTGGTACATAAAGGCAGGAGACCCACGGTTTTTATATCAACCATGAAAGTATAATAAGGAGGCCGCCAACACTTAACCATCCTTCTTAAAAAAAAAAAATAGAATTTTGGTTTCTGTCTTGCTGTAACCTGGTCCTTTGATAGAGTGATTGGAGGCTTTAAGTATTAGGAAGTATTGGTTTAGTCCTTCATTTGGACTCAGGAAGCAGAAGCTAAGATGGCGTTGAGGAGTGTCAGCAAGGCGTTGGGGGTGGGGTGAGTCATGCCTGAGAGATAAGGGGGAGGAATGAGCATGAAGCTGGGGAAACCTTCAGGCCCCCTCCCCCCATGCTAATGTGACCCCTGGGGAAGGAGTAGGAAAACAGGCAGCAGCTCAGACCATGCTGGGGGCCTCAGAGTCTCGCCCACCCAACCAGGAGCTCAAAGCCTGTGCAAGAGGCCAGTCCTGCACCGGGCAGAAATGGCCAGGTGCCTGGACCCCCACTGAGCTCGGTCCGGGGCTGGGGGCGGCCTGAGCACCGAGTGGCTTCAGTCAGAAAGCAGAGTAGAACCTGAAGATTACCTACGTTCGCTGCTGTTGGATGGCGATGGCCAGTTTTCCTCGAAGGGAGATGCCAGCTGTGTACCCCATGGCTGCCACACGGGGCCACAGTCTGTGCTCTTGTGGTCCCTCCTGAACTAGGGTCCTTGAGTCTTAAGATGTGATTCAGGGATGATGAAAAGGAGAGCAAGCTGTCACCTACTTCACCTCCTCTGCTCACATCTGGTGATCTGGCCTGAGACCACGCTGGATTTTCTAGTCTCATCACCAGGACACCCCCCCACCCCCCGCCGCCCAAGTGTCCCTCTGTCCTTTTCTTGCACTGAGTTCAGTACTCAAATACAGGCACTTCAAATTCCAGCCAAGACTCCCAAGTCATGTCTAACTAGCCACTGAGGCACATGTCAAGACTTTTTTTTTTTAATTTTTTTTTAATGTTTATTTTTATTTTTGACAGAGAGAGAGAGAGAGAGAGAGAGAGTATGAGCAGGGGAGGGGCAGAGAGAGAGGGAGACACAGAATCCGAAGCAGGCTCCAGGTTCCAAGCTGTCAGCACAGAGCCTGACGAGGGGCTTGAACTCATGCTGTGAGATCATGACCTGAGCCGAAGTAGGATGCTAAACCAACTGAGCCACCCAGGCGCCCGTCAAGAGTTTTACTTAGCTTTTTATTTGTATTTGTAAAAAAACCCAGAATTTTACAAGTACTAAATGCTTTCTGTTCCTCAGTTTAACAGAGTTTGCACAGATCTTTAGTTTAATAGAGATAGATTAGTGAGGACTTAGGACGTTATTATAAATGTGGTAGGTAAAATGAGGGCCTGCTCTAATCTCGAACTTGATATCAACTATAAACTTGAAGAGAAGAAACAGGTTTATCAACCAAAAATTCTAGCAAACCAAGTTTCATATAATGAATGTTTAAATTCCAGATTACAAATGATTATCCCTTAGATCTACAAAAAGTAAACTTTTAATGTATAACTTTTTAATAATAACCTTTGTGATTCTTAGCAAAGAATTTAGAAGTACAATGTTAAGGTAACAAGATACCTAATAAATACAGATTTAGCTTAGGTTTTATGGTAACAGGCTTGTAAATATTTGGTAACTTTTCCTTGTCTATTTAAAGAGGCAAATGGCTGGCTGAAAGCTTGTCATCTCAAGAACCTGTATCAGCTGCCCCATTTTTATAAGTTTTTAAAAAGTCTTATTTATGTTGAGAGAGCATGAGTGAGGAGCAGAGAGGGACAGAGAGAGAATCCCAAGCAGCCTCCACATTGTCAGCACAGAGCCTGATGTGGGGCTTGAACTCACCAACTTGTGAAAGCATGACCTGAGCCAAAATTAAGAGTCAGAGGCTTAACTGACGGAGCCACCCAGATACCCCATTCTTAAAATTTTTAAAAAATTAAATTGTGGGGGCACCTAGGTTGCTCTGTTGGTTAAGTGTCCTACCTCAGCTTAGGTCATGATCTGGCAGTTCCTGAATTCGAGCCCTTCGTGGGGCTCTGTGCTGGCAGCTCAGAGCCTGGAGCCTGCTTTGTGTTGTGTGCGTGTGTGTGTGTGTGTGTGTGTGTGTGTGTGTCTGCCCCTCCCCCACTCATTCTCTGTCTCTGTCTCTGTCTCTCTCTCCCAAAAATAAAATAAACATCAAAAAAAAAAAATTTAAAGTTAAATTGCCAACTAGGGCTTGTAGTTTCTGGCTTCAGCTATAATCTCTTGCCAAGTGTGAATGAAAGAATATGGGGCTTATAATTTTGTTTCCACGTGACCGATAACATTTGTTGGCTCTCTGTTCAATTTCATCCCTGTGTTGAGCTAAAATCCATTGCATGTTGAGTGAGCTGTATCTTGACAGTAAGACTGTAACGGTCTAGGCAGAGTTTCTGAGTCGAGTGGATGATATCTGGGAAGCAGTCGCTGTGAAAAGGTATTCATTCATTTCCCCTCGTCTGCTCTTTGCCACTACCCTCATTTATAGTGGATTTGGCAAAAATAAACCTTATCTTTTGTTTTTCTTGAAAAAAAAATTTTTGAATGCTCATTTGTTTTTGAGAAAGAGACAGAATGGCAGCAGGAGAGGGGCAGAGAGAGAGAGGGAGTCACAGAATCAGAAGCAGGCTCCAGGCTCCGAGCTGTCAGCACAGAGCCTGAAGCGAGGCTTGAACTCACAAACCCTGAGATCATGACCTGAGCCGAAGTCAGACACGTAACTGACTGAGCCACCCAGGTGCCCCATTATTTTTCTTATAATTTCACTTATCTAATTCAATTTCATACCCCTACTTGCCCTTACATATGTCATTTACTCATGGTTATCGAAAGATTCTCCTACTCAGTATTAATAGCTGTTTTTGAGATGAGTTCTCTCTTCTGCTTTGTACCTTTCCATTTTTTCTTATATTTCTAGAGTCCTCTGGCCAATCAATATTACATCTTCACCCTGAATCCTCTTGGCAAGAATCAAAGTTATAAACAACTCTATGATGTTAAATGATAAATACTTAAAAGCCAGACAGCATAAAACCTGGAGTCAGAAGATCTGGTTTTTAGTTTCCACTATTTTTCATCCAGCCTGGGGCAAGTAATATAAACTCTCCAAACTTCAATTTCCACAATCATAAAATTGCAGTTATTATACCTTTTGAAGATCACATAAAATAACAGTTAATATCTTCCAAGTAATTACTAAATACCAGTCTTTGATCTAAGGGCTTAAAAGTATTAACTCATTCAAATTTCACAACCTCATGAGAGGGCTATTATTATCATCATTTTGTAGATAAAGAAAATGAGGCATATAGAAGATTAAAAAAAGAAAACCAGTCTAGAGTCACATAGATAGGAAGTCGGAGAACTGAGAGTTGAAGCGTAGGGGAGGAAAACTTTTCCTTTACTGTCTTATGTTTAACCACTGGGGACCTACAAACTAAACTAACAGCAGACAGATTAACAGGAGAAAAGGGATGCAGTTTTTTAATAACATTTATATACATGAGAGTTTACAATGAAGAATCAAAACTCAAAAAAGCAGACTAATGGGCTAATATACCATCTTAACAAAAGAAAGAAGATTTGGGCTTTGAGGAAGGATAAATCATGGGGAAGTGGGTAGGAGACATTTGAAATAATTGATGGAAGGGAAGTATTATTTTTATTTTCTAATTGTTATTTTTAATTATTTTTAATGTTTATGTATATTTGAGAAAGAGAAGAGAGACAAGGTATGAGCAGGAGAGGGGCAGAGAGAGAGAGAGAGAGAGAGAGAGAGAGACAGAATCAGAAGCAGCCTCCAGGCTCCAAGCTGTGAGCACAGAGCCCAACGCAGAGCTCAAACCCACGGACCCTGAGATCATGACCTGACCCAAAGTCAGACGCTTAACTGACTAAGGCACCCAGGTGTCCGGGGAAGTATTATTTTCAGTAAGGTCCGTTTATGCAAACTTGTTTTGGTGTCAGTTCTCTCTCTCCATTCTTGAATATTCCATGGGGAAAAGACAGGCTTTTCAATACATGGTGCTGGGAAAATTGAACAACTGCATGCAAAAGAATGAAACTAGATCACTTTCTTACATCAAACACAAAAATAAAGTCACTAAGGATTAAAGACCTAAATGTGAGACCTGAAACGATAGACTCCTAAAAGAAAACAGAGGTAATAATCTTTTGAACATCACCCTTTGCAGCATATTTATGAATATGTCTCCTTGGGCAAGGCAAACAAAAGCAAAATTAAACTATTGGGACTACACCAAAATGAAAAGCTTTTGCACAGCAATGGAAATGATCGATAAAACAAAAAGGCAACCTACTGAATGGGAAAAGGTATTTGCAAATGATATATTTGATAAGGTATTAATGTCCAAAATATCTAAAGAACTTACACAACTCAACACACACCAAAAAACAAACAAACAAACAAACTCTCAAATAATCCAATTGAAATGGGCAGAAGACACAAACATTTCTCTAAACAAGACAGACAGATGGCCAACAGACACGTGAAAAGATGCTCAATATCACTCATCATCGGGGATAACGCAAATCAAAGCCACAATGAGATATCACCTCACACCTTTCAGAATGGCTGAAATCAAAAACACAAGAAACAAGTGTTGGCGAGGACGTGGACAAAAAGGAACGCTTGTGTGCTGTTGGTGGAAATGCAAACTGGTGCAGCCACTGGGGAAAACAGTACGGAGATTTCTTAAGAATTTAACAATAGAATTAGCATATGATCCAGTAATTTCACTACTGGCTATTTACCCAAAGAAAATGAAAACACTAAATCATAAAGATATATGTACTCCTATGTTTATAGCAGCATTATTTACAATAGTCAGCCCAAGCAGCCCAAGTGTCCATCGACAGATGAATGGATAAAGATGTGTGAGATATATATATATACTGTAAAGATGCGATATGTAAAGATATTACCCAGCCACAAAAAAGAACGAGATCTTGCCATTTGCAACAATATAGACAGACCTAAAGGGTATCATGCTAAGTGAAATAAGTCAGGCAGAGAAAGACAAATACCATACGATTTCACTTGCATGTGGAGAATAAAAAATAACAGACAAACAAAAAATGGACCTTAAGTACAGAGAACAAATGGGTGGTTGCCAGAGGGGAGGTGGGTGGGAGGATAGGCAAAATAGATAAAGGGGATTAAGAGGTACAAACCTCCAGCCATAAAGTAATAAGTCACCAAGATGAAAAGTACAGCCTAGGAAGGTAGTCAATATTGTAATAACATTGTATGGTGACTAAACTTATCATGGTGAGGACTGAGTAATGTATAGACTTGTCCAATCAATACGTTGTATGATTGACACTAATATAACATTGTTAATTATACCTCAATAATAAAAGAGTTGGTTTTTGTCTAGTATGGACGGGGTAGGGGGGTGGGGAAGACATGTTCACAAGGGGAAATTTATGCCCTGCTTTTAGGCAGATAAAGGAAGGCAGAAAACACTTGCTGCATCTGGTGATTCTCAGTTGCCTTCGGCTCAAAATAATCCTTGTACCAAAGTGGCATATACTGGGATGAAGATTCTGATCTCCTTCAGAAGCTAAGCAACGTCTGACTCTGGACTCTATTCTTGACCACGACACGTTATTGCCTCCATTATAATATCTGCAAATGCCTTTTATTAACTATAAAAAGTGACACACATATGAGTTATTGTTTTATGTATTATAACTCACATGGTCCATATAAAGGCAGCCTGATGTATCTTCAAATGTGTTGTAGGGAATTTCATCATTTATTGGCTAATTCACAAAAGCACAATTAGATGAGTCAAAAGTATGTAGGTAAATAGATTAGGATAAATCAAATCAATGGTATACAAACTTGGCTGAGCCACAGAAATTAGTGGTGATAGATTGCAAATTTGGGGTCCCAGCCCAGGGCTACCGAATTTTTAGGGAGGACCCAGCAATCTGTATTAAGAACAACAACAACAACAACAACAAATGACCCCCAGATGATTCTGGTGACCAGTTATATTCAGGAACAACTACACCAGCAGAGTCTTCAGATCCCTTACTACAATCTGATTCCATAATCCCCAGGAAACTTTTTGGTTTAGTGGTCAATTTGAAACAATTTTCAACTGCCCAGATTGTCACATCATTCAGGCAGCTCATTCATGAATAACTTTGAACGCTCTCTAGGGAGTATAGAAGCCACGTGATGCATTTCTCCTTTGAGACACTGGAGGCAGGACCGACTCACCTGTGATCCATCACAGCCAGTGAATTAGAAGGCTGTTGGTCACATTTAGGTTTCCACTGGGTCATATCCCAGACAAAACAGCAACTTGTACACTGCTCTTGTGATACGCCATGTACAAGTAAGTATTAAAAAAATCTTTCTCTACAGTGTTGAACTAGGGTTAGTAACCGGTCTATGGAACTAATTGTAATTGTTAGTAGAGGGGAATTATTTTATTTAGCATATTAAAATTACAAAAAGTATGCCAATTCTGTAGTTTTAAAAAGGTCTCATTAAACATAGCTAAATATAATAAGGCACTTTCACAAGAATTCTTGATTTTGCTAGGGATTTAAGGTCAATGGCAGGCTGAGTCGGACTTTGAGTTAAAAAGTTAGGGGGCACCTGGCTGGCTCAGTTGGTGGAGCATATGACTCTTTATCTTGGGGTCATGAGTTTGAGCCCCAAGTTGGGCATAGAGCTTACTTAAAAAATAAATAAATAAAAAGTGAGGGAAAGAAAAGAAAAATATTCCACACAGTAGAGTCATGGATGTTATATTTCTACTGGTCATGTTTGTCATCTTTCATACCATGTGACTTTTTATTTTATTATTATTCTTATTGAAGTAAAATTGACATACATTATATTAGTTTCATGTGTATAACATGATTCGATATTGGGTATATACTGTGAAATGGTCACCACAATTAGTCTAGTTATATTCTGCCACCTGACTTTTTAAAATGTACTAACATTTCTGTTCTTTGAAAAAAAAAACATGACAAACACTAATAACACAAACGGTGTTTAATAATAATTATTTTGTGGGCGCCTGAGGGGCTCAGTTGGTTAAGCGTCCGGCTCATGATTTCAGCTCAGGTCATGATCTCACAGTTCATGAGTTCAAGCCCCGCATCAGGCTCTTAGCTGACAGCGCAGAAAGTACTCAGGATTCTCTCTCCCTCCCTCTCTCTCTGCCCCTTCCCTGCTTGTGATCTCTTTTTCTCTCAAAATAAATAAATAAATGTATTATTATTTATTATTATTATTATCATTATCATCATTATTATTATTATTATTATTATGTTTTCACCTAATGTATCTACTCCTTATGACTTTCCCTCCCCAAGGGCAACCACTGATAACTTATTGTCCATATTTATGTCCTTCCAGAAGTGTTCAATGCATACATGAGTGCTGTATGTGCCTGTGTGCATGCGTGTGTGTGTGTGTGTGTGTGTGTGTGTGTGTGTGTGTGCCTCTTTACAGTGAAGTGCAGGGTTATGGCATTAAGATGCCTGGGTTTGAATCCTAGCTCAGCCACCAACTGTGCAACACTGACCGAGTTCAGTTTTCTGAGTTATAAAAAGGTGAATAATAATGGAATCTACCCACAGGATCGTTGGGGGATTAAATGAGCTAAAGCATACGAAGTGCTTGGATCTTAGTCTGGCATATGACAAACACTTGTAAGCATTAGATATGCTGAGTCCTTGTGCTTACAGAAATGGGAGCACATCTCAACTCACCCACTTGATCTGTCACCACTAACAGACTGACCTCATTTTGTCACAGTGGCACAGTGGCCCATGACGTGGACGGGACCCATGACATCCCCCATCCCCCTATGACAGACATTTCTTCCATAAGTGAGATTCCGCTTTTACAAGCCATGTTGCACCCACCTTCCTGCATGTGGGTCCTTCAGGACATACGCCAGTTTAGGGGGTAAATTCTCAAGGAAGAATTTCCAGGTATATAGCACCCACTGCTCAAATCAACATCAAACTACACGTGAGGCCGTAAGTGAGTACAAAATATGCTTTTCAAGCCGCTCTCTAGACTGGAGGGAAATGGCTGCAAGATTTGTGATCAGAACCTTCTTCCTATGAAAGTGAAATCAGTGAAAAGACGGCATGCAGACAGGACAAGTAGATCTGTGGCGGAAGGGGGGACTTCGGACACTTCAGGAACTTTCTAGATTCCTGGTGGTGGCAATTTAAGAATACCAGCATTGCCACCACAGGAAGCCACAAACTCACCAGGGGAAGCATCGCTTGTTAAGGGCCTCTCGGCCCCCAATCAGTGCATCTGGCACATTTTCTCATCCACACGATGGGGCTGATGTGGAACAATATGGGCCAGTTGTGAAAAACATGATGCTGATAAGACCAGGGTCACATCACCTGCAGGCCACTGGGCCATAGATAGGGTCATAGGTGGTTGCTCTGGGGAGAGACCTTAGTCATCGTGGAAATGGCAAGTACAGAACCTGAGGCCCAGGGAGTATGTGATTTGCCAAAGTCTTGGAACCCATACTTTCTAACTGCCGTTCTAATCATCTTCCTGCCATCCCACAGTGGTCCCACTGTGCCTAAAAGGACACCCTGAGTAGAGTATTGCGACTGGAGAGGTGTGTATGTGTGTGCGTGTGTTCATGCGCACACACACGCACAAGTATGAAGTGGCGAGGAAGGAAGTCTTGCCACACAGAAAACTTCCCTTAGACTCGATTAATATTTTGTCCAGTATGAGGAGATATTGGGGAGTGAATATCAATAATTCCACACAGCTGACAGGCAGGATGGTAGGATGAGTCTCTCTTATTCCCTTCCTTTAAAACATGTTTAGGGGCACCTGGGTGGCTCAGTCAGTAAAGTGTCTGACTTCGGCTCAGGTCATGATCTCCCAGTTCGTGGGTTTGAGCCCTGCATCGGGCTCTGGGCTGACAGCTCAGAGCCTGGAGCCTGCTTCAGATTGTGTCTCCCTCTCTTTCTGCCCCTCCCCCACTCATGCTCTGTCTCTCTCTCTCTCTCTCTCAAAAGTAAACCAACATTTAAAAAATAAATTAATTAAATTAAAAAAATTTTTACTATAAAAATTTTTTATTATAAAATAATAAAATTTTACTATAAATTTTATTTGACTATAAGAAAATTTACGACTACGTAGAGAAAATTTGCTTGAGCAAATAAACTTATGTACCGGTCATCATTTCACTTAGTCACCGGCCATTTTTGATTCATCTGTATTAGGTGGGGCTTTCATAACACATTTCCAAGCCCACGTTTTTTTTAAGTTTACTCATTTATTTTGAGAGAGAGAAAGAGAGAGAAAGCATACAAGCAGGGGAGGAGCAGAGACGAGAAGAGAGAATCCCACGCAGGCTCCACGCTGTCAGCACAGAGCCCAACATGGAGCTCGATCCCACGAACCATGAGATCATGACCTGAGCTGAAATTAAGAGTCAGATGCTTATCTATAAACATTGGGGTGCATGTACCCCTTTGAATCAGCATTTTTATATACTTTGGATAAATGCCTAGTAGTGCAATTGCTGGGTCGTAGGGTAGTTCTATTTTTAATTTTTTGAGGAACCTCCATACTGTTTTCCAGAGTAGCTGCACAAGTTTGCATTCCCACCAACAGTGCAAAAGGGTTCCCCTCTCTCTGCATCCTCACCAACATCTGTCATTTCCTGAGTTGTTAATTTTAGCCATTCTGACAGGTGTGAGGTGTATCTCATTGTGGATTTGATTTGTATCTCCCTGCTAATGAGTTTGTTGAACATTTTTTCATGTGTCAGTTGGCCATCTGGATGTCTTCTTTGGAAAAGTGTCTGTTCACGTCTTCTGCCCATTCTTCACTGGATTGTTTTTTGGGTGTCGAGTTTGTAAGTTCTTTGTAGATTTTGGATACTGATCCTTTATCCAATATGTCATTTGCAAATATCTTCTTTCATTCCATCAGTTGCCTTTTAGTTTTGCTGATTGTTTCCTTCGCTGTGCATAAGATTTTTATCTTGATAAGGTCCCAATAGTTCATTTTTGCTTTTGTTTCCCTTGCCTCTGGAGACATGTCAAGTAAGAAGTTGCTACGGCCAAGGTCAAAGACATTGTTGCCTGCTTTCTCCTCTAGGATTCTGATGGATTCCTGTCTTACATTTAGGTCTTTCATCCATTTTGAATTTATTTTTTGTGTCTGGTGTAAGAAAGTGGTCCAGGTTCATTCTTCTGCATGTCGCCGTCCAGTTTTCCCAATACCATTTGCTGCAGAGACTGTCTTTTTTCCACTGGATATTCTTTTTTGCTTTGTCAAAGATTAGTTGGCCATACATTTTTTGGTCCATTTCTGGGTTACTGAAAACCATAAAATGCCTAGGAATAAACTTAACCAAGAGGTAAAAGATCTATATGCTGAAAACTATAGAAAGCTTATGAAAGAAATTGAAGAAGACACAAAGAAACGGAAAAACATTCCATGCTCATTTACTGGAAGAACAACTATTGTTCATATGTTGATACTACCCAAGGCAATCTACATATTCAATGCAATCCTATTAAAATAATACCAGCATTCTTCACAGAGCTAGAACAAACAATTCTAAAATTTTTATGGAATGAGAAAAGACTCCAAATAGCCAAAGTAATGTTAAAAAAGAAAACCAAAACTGGAGGCATCACAAGTCCAGATTTCAAGATATATCACAAAGCTGTAATCATCAAGAAAGTATGGTACTAGGACAAAAACAGACACATAGGTCAATGGGGAGATATTTTCTAATAAGGAAAGAAGAAACCTAATATGTATGCAAATGCTGAGAGATGGGGTGCCTGGGTGGCTCAGTCTATTAAGTGTCCAACTCTTGACCTTGGCTCAGGTCTTGATCTCAAGGTCCTGAGTTCAAGCCCTACATTGGGTTCCATGCTGGGCATGAAGCTGACTTAAATAAATAAATAAAATAAATTTTAATAAAAATAAAAAAAATGGGGTGCTTGGGTGGCTCAGTTGGTTGAGCGTCCAAGTCTTGATTTTAGCTCATGTCATGATGTCACAGTTTGTGAGTTCAAGCCCCACATCGGGTTCTGTGCAGAGCCTGCTTGGGATTCTCTCTCCCTCCCTCTCTCTACCCCTTTCCCCACCTCTCAAAATAAATATAAACTTAAAAAAATGAAAAATCATTAAAAAAAAGAAAAATTTGAGAGGTGATTTACACAAACTGGGGTAGGTTTGGGGATAAATCAGTGGTGAAACTATAGAAAACCTAGATTATTGAAAAACAACCATTATCATCTTCAAAGAAAACAAAAAGTTGTATAGGAAAACAACAAAAAAAAGCAGAGCACATTGCATAGCTCACCTGTCAGTGGCATTTGCGTGGCCCCAGGAACAGAACACTAAATACTGTTTTAACCAAAATTATAATATTGCCCTATGAGGCAGGTTGGGGCACAGGGGTGTAAGAAAGAGTTCAATCATCATATTCCATAGAAGGAAGTCAATAGGTATGGAAAAATCAAGAAATATCAAATATAAATGTGCTATGTAAAGAGATGGAGAAAAAAAATCAGTTAAAAGAAATAAAAGTAGTCGTCCCTGGAGAACGAGAAGTTAGCGGGGGTGGGGCAGTTGGGGAGCCACTGTTTTTCATCACAAGCTTCATATAATATTCAATGGTGAAAATTCTGTTTATGTATCTCTTTAGTTAAAATGAAAAGTAAGTACAAGTAAAATTATTGAAAACAGAAGAAAGTTGATGGGCTCACAAATAGAAAGATCAGCAAAATGGACATACCACTCTCACACTTGAGGTTTTATTTCCCACAAGCTGCTTGGACCTCAGCTTATAAACACTTCTCATGTTGGTATTTGCACAGCCGTCGATGTGCAAACCGCAGTGGGCTTTGTGAGTCACGATGTCATAAGGGAGAACATGCTAACATTGGAAGGTATCCCGCCAGGGACTCTCAAGCAGGGAAACAGGAGGTGGGAATCAGGGTTGGTAGAACATCACTAATGGGGGGTCAGAAGATATGTATAATTGAGAAGAGCTGATCAAGTTTTTCAAATGCGTTAAGCTAAGTGAAAACAGCCCGTCTCAAGAGGATACATACTGTGTGAATTCATTAACGTGACCTTCTAGAAAAAGTAAACTATAGGAACAGAGAACAGATCGGTAGTTTTTTAGGAACTAGGGATGGGGAGGATATTGACTATAGAGGAACACTGGGGAATTTATGCGGATGATTGGTAGTTCCAGAACTATACATATTTGTCAAAACTCGTGGAACTAAACAGTGAATTTACTACATGCAAGCTATTCCTTGGTGAAATGGACTTTCAAAACTATATAAAAATCAATTGAAAATATCAACCTGATGATGAAGCAAGGAATGAAAATGTGGTCTGACCATAGAATGGAACATTGTTCATCCATAAAGAGGAAAGGAGAATATGGACACAAGCTATAACATGGAGGAACCTTGAAAATAATGTGCCAAGTTGGGGTTCCCGGATGCCTCAGTCAGTTAAACCTCCGAATCTTGATTTTGGCTCAGGTCATGATCTTGTGGTTCGTGAGTTCAAGCCCCATGTCAGGCTCTGCACTGACAGTGTGGAGCCTTCTTGGGATTCTCTCTCTCCCTCTTCTCTGTCTCTCTCCCACTCATGGTATCTCTCTCTCTCTCTCTCAAAAATAAATATTTTAAAATCCCACCTGTAGTAAGTAGCCAGAGATGTAGTCAAAGATAGATGTCTAAGGGTGTTTTTAGCATTCCTTAATAGGAAAATAGGAAAAATGGGACCAGTGATATCCATTTATTGGGTAATGGCTAAGTATGATAAAACCATGTGGTAGAGTATGGTACAGACAATGAGAATACATTTTTTTTTTAAAGAAAAAGTACAGAAGAGAAGCATGGCATCCGAAATTTTATATACACAGTACAAATGGAAAAATAAAATTTGTGATAATTTGTAGCATTATGTGAAATTTTTAAGAGTAAATTAGTTTGGAAGACATCTCTGATGTTGTATGTTAAACACTTAGTGAAAGGATTATTGACCATTAAAAACAGAATAGGAAATATAAGAAGTTCAGATTAATTAAGTGTTCTGTGTGAAAACAGGTCTTACATCAGCTAGAATACTAGGTGAACTTTTTTTTTTTAATTTTTTTTTTTAACGTTTATTTATTTTTGAGACAGAAAGAGACAGAGCATGAACAGGGGAGGGTCAGAGAGAGGGAGACACAGAACCCGAAGCAGGCTCCAGGCTCTGAGCTGTCAGCACAGAGCCCGACGTGGGGCTTGAACTCACTGACCGTGAGATCATGACCTGAGCCAAAGTCGGACGCTTAACCGACCGAGCCACCCAGGCGCCCCTACGTGAACTTTTTAATATACTGTTACAAAATCAGGGCGAAGACACAGTTTTTTTAAAATGAGACATATCAAAGCAGTGTAATTTGCCCAAGGATTAATCATATTTAGTAATATTCCAGGTACTTGCCCTCATATAATTTTTCTGTATTTATGTACCTAAATTCTAAAAACCTTTACATTTTGTTGAATATCTCTGACATAGTCATAGTATTTTCTCTCTTTTTCTGCCTGGTAACAACTTAAATGTTTCTTGCTTTTTCTCTTATAATTTAAGAACCAAGGCCAATAATTTAATTTATGGAGATTAATAAATGCTTGTATAAATCAAGATCACATAATTCGAGAATACTCAGGGAAGAAACAAATTTTAACTCCACATGCTTTAAGAAAGCTGGTCCTCTGAAAAAGCTTGAACACTTGATGAATTGTAACTCAGAAAACTTTTTGTATTACAAGTGTTTATCCAGCTCTACAAATCAATCAGAATAGGCCATCTTTTAATGGAAGAGATTTTATAGTCCAATTTATTAACTTCCTCCAAAAGTAGCCAGATATAAAAGTCTGTTTAGAAATCTCTCCTCAGTGGGGCACCTGGGTGGCTCAGTCGGTTACCTGTCTGACTTTGGCTCAGGTCATGATCTCAGTTTGTGGGTTCGAGCCCCATGTCAGGCTCTGTGCTGACAGCCTGGAGCCTGCTTTGAATTTTGTGTCTCTCTCTCTCTGCCCCTCCCCTGCTCACACTCTGTCTGTCTGTCTCTCTCAAAAATAAACATTAAAAAAAAAAAGAAGAGGAAATCTCTCCACATTCACACGATGGAACAATCTCTTCAGGCAAGATAAGGTGACTCTGGAAGCATCTGTAGCTGATTCCTGCTAGTTTGTTTTGTACTCTTCCCTGTTGTACTTGCTCAGAAAGAATGTCAGTCACATTAAGGGCTCACATTTATGATCTATTTAAACCTTGTTATCTAATCACTTCTAGAACGATTGAGTAGGAACCTCTGAAAATCCAGTCTTCCATTAAAGCCACCAAAACACCAGCAAAAATAGTCAAACTCAACTTTTGCAGCAGTCTGGAAATTAACCAAAGTCTTGCCACGATCTAGGGCCTATTTATTCAAGAAAACGGACTGCATCTTGGTAGGAACAATGGCATTTTAATTTGCCCTATTGCACATCTCCTTTCTGTAACCCCATGGTAGCCTGGGAACCCAACAGTTTTGGAATCAGTCAGTGTGGGAATAGCAGCCTGTCAGCCACTTGAGGGAGAAGAATGACCCTGGAGCTCCCCCAAACGCCACGTGCCCAGAGAATTGTCATTGTGTGATCTGTCTGGCAGTTCCTCTGTCCGCAGCACCCCCCGCCCCCGCCGCCCCCCACAATAGCCACAGGCACAGCAGAAGTATAACCAACACTCGCGAGCCGAAGAACCTGATTGGCACACACTGACACTCACCAGGGGGACAGCGAGAAGGCAAGTCAGGACTCCAGGGGTCCGTATGAGAGGTTCACGCCAGCTGCAGGCTCCTGTGGGTACATTCCGATGAGCAGATCTCAGTGGGATCTCCAGAAAGTACTGTTGACAATAATTCAGAAAAATGAGTACAGGGGCGCCTGGGTGGCGCAGTCGGTTGAGCGTCCGACTTCGGCCAGGTCACGATCTCGCGGTCCGTGAGTTCGAGCCCCGCGTGGGGCTCTGGGCTGATGGCTCGGAGCCTGGAGCCTGTTTCCGATTCTGTGTCTCCCTCTCTCTCTGCCCCTCCCCCGTTCATGCTCTGTCTCTCTCTGTCCCCAAAATAAATAAAAAACGTTGAAAAAAAAATTAAAAAAAAAAAAAAAAGAAAAATGAGTACAGTTAAAAGCCTAGCTGAAACCTAACTTGTGTACGAGGGGGATCAATTATCTGTAAATCAAATGTCACTGGGAAAAGTCACGGCAAGGTTTATGAAAGTAAAAACTGCAGGCCATCTGTGGACCAGAGTTTGCCCTTATTTCGTTGTCTTTGGAAGCGCTGATTAGCTGAAAACGATCAAGGAAGGCGGTTTGCCCTGGAGCACACGGACATACTTATGAGGGAAGACAATTTTAGTTATTTATGGGTTTTCCAAGAAACCTTGTGATTTCAGCTGTGGCTGAATGTGGAAGGCATCTATGCCTTACTTACATCAGATTGTGTTGTTTTCTTGATTCCTCATAGCAGAGGCTTGGAGTCCACTAGACCAGGCTTGTCATTTCTTACCTAAGCAATACTGAACGCTAATTTCCCCATCTGGAAGTGAAGAAAATGATCCCGACATCGTGGCACGATTGGTAGGATTCACGCAGGTCATGTTTCCAACACGCTTAGTATAGCGTCTCCCACATCAGAGACACTCAACAAATGGTAGAGTTTATCATCAGTTATTATGGGAATAGCTCACTGTGTCAGTCAGTGTCCGTTCAGAAGACAGAAACCACACTGAACAGGGCGAGTTTAATATAAAGAATTATTAACCATAATGGGGGATTACCTACTAAAGGGTAGAGAGAACTCCAAAGAATACCGGAAAAGAAGGTGTAGGGAACAGCCACTACCTCCAGGGGGGAGTTGGGGCATCTAAAAAAGGAAGAAACCTGACAGCCGTCCCCCCCACCCTCCCCCCACCCTCCCCAGCAAGGGCTGAGATACGGACCGGACCGTGTGGAAGACGGTATGGCCGTGGCCATGCCGCTGGGTGTGGTGAAGTTTACTAAGGTTCCACACTGGTGGAATTTAATGAAAATCTGCCCATCAGGGTGCCAGGGAAAACTGCCCCTGGGGAGATGTTGCATTATGGAAAACACTGGCCATGCACCCTCAGGGGAACGACATTGGGTGTCCTACAACCACAGCAAACCAGGAACACCTTCCTGGAACTTGGTCTATCAATGGCGAAGAGAAATGATACGAAGGGGGAAAAAAACGCCATGATCATCCTTCGTGGAAAACTCTTGCATGTGTACCTAACCCTTAGTTAGGTCGGGATTGCACAGTTTCACTAACTGTAATTCCACGTGATACAATGAAACTCATATAGATGTATTTTTACACAATTATAATTACAATGCCAGTTGTAATCCTTGAACTCCAGAAGAAAAAAACGATTTTGGAGGACCCACTATGCCTCTATGAAAATTCAGTGAGGTAAAACCTATTGTAAGAAATCAGATTTTATTCCTACAAAATTCCACCAATCAATTTTTGTTGCCAACAACTAACTTTCTGGATGTTTGTTTATGATTCTTTTTTTTTTAAGTTTTATTTTGTTTTATTTAAAAAAATTTTTAAACGCCTATTTGGTTTAGAGAGACAGAGCCTGAGCGAGGGAGGGGCAGAGAGAGAGGGAGACTCAGAATCTGAAGCAGGCCCCAGGCTCCGAGCTGTCAGCACAGAGCCTGACACGGAGCTCAAACTCACAAATCACGAGATCAGGACCTGAGCCAAAGTCGGACGCTTGACTGAGCCACCCAGGCACCCCTAGATTTTTTAAGTAATCTCTACACCCAACATGGGACTCGGACTTACAACCCCAAGATCAAGAGTCACACGCTCTACTGACTGAGCCAGTCAGGCTCCCCCAAAGGAACTGCCTTTTCATGAAGGTTAAATTTGTTAAAACCCACACAGTGCTTAGAAAAGAACAGGCCACAAGTTAGCACTTAGTTTACCGGCTATTAGAGAATAATTAACTGTTACTATCCTAATTGTATTATTATAATAATTATTATAAATAGCTAAATATTAATGCATTAGCAACGTGGCATGTTATTCCTTTCAGATAATTTTTGAATCTAACTAAAGTATAACGATTCTCATGGTGTTTTGTGATGACACATTTTGGGATATATTTTTTAAATGTTTTTTTATTTATTTTGAGAAAGAGAAAGAGTGAGATCGGAGGCGGGGCAGAGAGAGAGGGAGTGTGAGAATCCCAAGCAGGACTCACGCTGTCAGCTCAGAGCCCCACACAGGGCCGGATCCCACAACCCTGGGGCTTATGCCCTGAGCCGAAATCAAGAACTGAATGCTAAACCGACTGAGCCACCCGGGCACCCCTGAGATATATTTTTGGGTTTAGATCCTATATTTCCCAGTTTGAAAAGACATGAAATTTGTCTTACATTATCAATCTGATGAATCACAGTCATGGTTGTTTGATAACAAATATCTAAAATATTGGGCAGGGGCGCCTGGGTGGCTCGGTGGGTTAAGTGTCTGTTCAGGTCATGACTTCCAGGTCAGTGAGTTCGAGCCCTGCTCACGATTCTTCTCTCTCTCTCTCTCTCTTTCTCAAAATAAATAAACATTAAAAATAATTTTTAAAAAATAATATTTTAAAAAGTTGCAATGTCCTACTTACAAGGTGTTGAAGGCTCCAACACCTCTTTCTGCGCTCTGCTGTTCCCCCTCCTTTCTACACACCCCTTCTTGGTGGGGACCCAAAGCGGCAGGACTTACAACACCCAAGCCACGGGCGGCTCTCACTCACTCAAGAGGAACCCTTGAAACCCACAGGGGACCATGTCAGGACAGAGCGTAATTTGGGTCTGTCTAGTGCTGCTGTGAATACTTTCTCTCCTCTCTGTTCCGAGGAGGTGAGAGTCTGCCTTTCACTGCTCCAGGGGTTCATTACTGGTTTGGGGGATGCTGAGTCCAAGGCAGAAATGCCAGGCGTGCGGGGAGAGTCCCTGCCCCATCGTTGGTTGTGAGCACCCCAGGCTCTAAGAGGTGGTGTGCTGGACTGAGAAAGGCTTGGGGGAGGCAGAGAGGAGAGAGGGGTGCTTCGAGCTTCTTCTGAAACTGACCAGGGTGGTGGTTTAGGGATTTCTGCATTCGGCAGACACCCAGTAGTGCCAGCACCAAGGGGTGGGGGTGGGCGAGTGGAGGTGGAGTGCGAATATGGAGAATGGGCACAGAACCCACCCCGCCCAGGAGCAGCAGTGAGGGGCCCTGGGGTCAGCGTGGGGGCCACTAAGTAAGTGCCGGCTCACCTCAGAGGACCCTGCAGATTCTCCGGCACCCCGACCTGACCCGTTGTGGAGCGGTTTCCATCCTGAGATTTGAGTATTCTGATTTGTAACTCCTGGCAGGTTTCTTTAACAAGCGCTTAAAAAAAAAAAAAAAAAAAGCGGAGGAATTAGCTGGTGAGAGACGAAGATACAGTGTGGCTTAACCATACACAGATTTAATAAATGTATAATTTAAGCCTATAAGCACAACTAATCCATGAATTTATGTTACACAGGTGTGGTCCTATTTTTACTGCTAATTCCCTCCGCTTGTGGAATTAATAGCTTTCTCACTTTCTTATTTCTTCTTCTTTTAAATTTATTTATTTATTTTGAGAGAGAGAGAGAGAGAGAGAGGAGTGAGCTGGAGAGTGAGGGTGCGAGCAAGCAAGGGAGGGGCAGAGAGAGAAGAAGAGAGACAGAATCCCAAGCAGGCTCTGAGCTGTCTGCACAGAAGCCCATGAGGGCTGGAATTAACAAACCAGGAGATCATGACCTGAGCTTAAATCAAGGTCGGATGCTTAACCAATTGAGCCACCTAGACACCCCCTAAGTTTTCTACTTGTTTAAGTGTCTGGTTTGTTAAATGTTGTTCCATTGAACAATGCTTAATTGTTTTGTTCCTTTTCTAAATCCTTTATATTTTATATAACTTCCTTTTGCCTTCTTCTTAACATATTTATTTAGAGAAAGATATTTTCTTCTAAATAACACTTTGCACTGATGAATTTTGGTGGGTAGAGTTTGTTTTTATTTAAAAAAAAATTTTTTTAACGTTTATTTATTTTTGAGACAGAGAGAGACACAGCATGAACGGGGGAGGGTCAGAGAGAGGGAGACACAGAATCGGAAACAGGCTCCAGGCTCTGAGCTGTCAGCACAGAGCCTGATGCCGGGCTCAAACTCACGGACCGACCTGAGCCGAAGTCAGATGCTTAGCCGACTGAGCCACCCAGGTGCCCCTAAAGTTTGTTTTTAAAATAGGATGTTAGTAATTTTTGTGGACTCTCTCTGTAACTCTATTGCTATCATGGGGAGTGTTTTAAATTCTGTGGGGAGGGGCACCTGGGTGGCTCAGCTGGATAAGTGGTTAAGCATCCAACTTCAGCTCAGGTCATGATCTGGCAGTTTATGGGTTCGAGCCCCGCCTTGGGCTGTGTGCTGACAGCTCAGAGCCTGGAGCCTGCTTTGGATTGTGTGTCTCTCCCTCTCTCTGCCCCTCCCCCCCTCTCAAAAATAAATAAACATTAAAAAAAATTAAATTCTATGGGGATATCAGTTAAGGCTCCTCCGGGTACCGAGTAATTTAGGCAAACGTGTGAAGTATTGGAAGGAGCCTGGGCAGCTCTAGCAGCAAAGGACGAGAAGAGCCGGCCCTGGGATACAGGTGCCGGAAGTCCAGCCCAGGCTGTATCCTCCAGGGCTCCCTTGCCCCACCGGGACCCAGCTAGGAAATCACGTCAAGCCCCCGGATCTCTCTGCATCAGGTTTCAGTTCCTGGGAGAGAAAATCTATTGATCTGGCTTGGGCCAGGCGTCCAGTTCTGGGTCCAGGGGGAAGATACAACACGGACACCACGCTGAGGACTCACCATCTGAGGATCCCTCGGGCTCCCAGAATGGAGAACCATGACCTGAGCAGCTACCCCTCCCGGTACACAGTGGACCGTGTACTGTCCAGTCACTTCCGAGGGAGGAATTTGGCCCATAACTTCTCTCTGCTTTAGTTTTCTCATCTGTAGATTGGGGATCCTAATACTACCTACTTCAGAGAGTTTATGGTGCAAATGAAACGAATTAGCATTTGTAAACACACACAGAACAGAGTCTGTCACAGAACCAACACTGTTTATGTGCTTGCTATTATATTTCTAATTTGGTCAACATAGGGCCTGTCGATTCTATGGATTCCAAACTTCTTTTTTTTTTAATTAAAAAAATTTGTTTTAATGTTTTATTTATTTTTGAGAGAGAGAGAGACAGAGTGCGAGCCGGGGAGGGGCAGAGAGAGAGGGAGACACAGAATCCGAAGCAGGCTCGGGGCTCTGAGCTGTCAGCCCAGAGCCCGACGCGGGGCTCGACCCATGAACTGTGAGATCATGACCTGAACCCAAGTCGGACACTCAACTGACAGCCACTCAGGCACCCCATGGACTCCAAACTTCTTAACCCAATATACAATTATTTGGAGTGTGAGACAGATTCATATACATTTTTAAAAGGTAGATTCTCTAATTTTGCATCTTGTTTTCTGAAACTTTGTTAATTCTACCTTACTGGTGGTGATGTTCAGCTCTGTGATTTTTTTTTTAATTGTCTTTTTTGTTTATTTGATCTGCCATATTCTGAACACAGGGTACTGAGGAATAAAACTGAGGAATAAAACTGAGGAAGTTTTATGTATTTCTTCTTGGATAACTGTCACCTTTTCATTTATATATTTTGTTGTTACGAAATGTGTAGCACCTAATGAATATTGCTGTGTTTTCATTACTCACTGTGCCCTTTATCATTCTAATGTGCCAACGTGGATGTTTCCTCGGGGCTTTTGTTTAAAGTCTGTTTTGTCAGAGATCACGATTAAAACTCCTGCCTCTCTTACATTTGCACAGGCATTATTTTTAGTTTTGCCTTTTCTCTTTCCTTTAAATGCATCTTTGGACATAATCCAAAATCCATCAAATCCTTGGGTTGGTTTCTTTTTTTCTTTTTTTAATGTGTATTTATTTTTGAGAGAGAAAGTGTGAGCAGGGAAGTTGGCAGAGAGAGAGGTGGGGGAGAGGGGCACAGAGGCTCTGAAGCATGGGCTCTGTGCTGATAGCAGCCAGCCTGGTGCGTGCGGGGCTCGAACTCACGAAATGAACCGTGAGGTCATGACCTGAACCCAAGTTGGACGCTCCACTGACAGAGCTGTCCAGGCACCTCAGCCTTGTCAGTTCTTAATCCTGAGTAGATGCTCCTTCCTTGCCTCCCTACATTGCTTGACTAGAGCCTCATGACATGTGAGACAACCTTGTTTGTCCATCTTCCCTGTAAGCCTATGAGCAACCTGAGGGCCAGGATGGTAAACTTGACCTCTGAATGCCAATGGATCCTGGCCCATAGTAGGCACTCAATAAATGGTTGTTGAATAAATAAATGAATGAGACATTAATCTTGCTATTTATGGATTTTAAAATGGTTTGGGGGCTCCTGGCTGGCTCAGTCAGTAGAGCATGTGACTCTTGATCTCAGGGTCACGAGTTCGAGCCCCACATTGAGCATAGAGATTACTTTAAAATAAAATAAAATAAAATAAAACAATAAAATAATGTCAAATCATTAATATTGTTGCTTTGAAATCATTTTAGTTCCTCCTTATTTTTTTTGAAAAGTTTATTTCTTTTGGGGAAGAGAGAGAGAGAGCACGCACCTGCACAAGCAGGGGAGGGGCAGAGAGAAGGAAAGAGAGAATCTCAAGCAGCCCCTGCACCATCAGCTTGGAGCCCGATGTGGGGCTTGAACTCACAAACTGTGAGATCATGACCTGAGCCAAGATCAAGAGTCGGACACTGGAAATGCAAGCTGGTGCAGCCATTCTGGAAAACAGTCTGGAGCCTCCTCAAAAAACTAAAAATAGAACTACCCTACGACCCAGCAATTGCACCACTAGGCATTTACCCATGGGATACAGGTGTGCTGTTTCAAAGGCACACATGCACCCCCATGTTTACAGCAGCACTATCTACAATAGCCAAAGTATGGAAAGAGCCCAAATGTCCATCGATGGATGAATAGAGAAAGAAGATGTGGTATATCTATACAGTGGAGTATTACTTGGCAATCAAAAAGAATGAAATCTTGCCATTTGCAACTACGTGGATGGAACTGGAGGGTATTATGCTAAGTGAAATTAATCAGAGAAAGACAAAAATCATATGACTTCACTCATATGAGGACTTTAAGAGACAAAACAGATGAACATAAGGGAAGGGAAACAAAAATAAAAAGTGGGGGGGACAAAACAGAAGAGACTCTTAAATGTAGAGAACAGAAGGTTGCTGGAGGGGGTGAGGGAGGGGGTATGGGCTAAATGGGTAAGGGGCATTAAGGAATCTACTCCTGAAATCATTGTGCTATATGCTAACTTGGATGTAAATTTAAAAAAATAAAAAATTAAATTAAAAAAAAAAAGAGTCGGACACTAAACCCACTGAGCCACCCAGGCGCCCCCTTTTTAGTTCCTTTTTAAATACCTTGTTATTATATACTGTATTTCCCTTAAGACAAAAGATAATAATTTACACCATCAAACGTTCCCCATTAGTCATACTGACAAATTAATCTTTTCTCTGAGTCTACCTTTGAAATGAAAATTAAATTGTCCATTTTTAATGATCCTCGAAATGAATGATTTTTAACTGTAGCCCTTTCCGTTCCTGAGGATTTACAAATGTTGCTCTTCTACTGTCAAAGCAGAACAAATGGATGAGGTAACCGACCTGGGATTATAATGCTTCGTCCGAAATTGCTCCGTAAATGTCTTCCCTGATTTTTCACTTGTAAAATTGAGGCTTTTCCTGTCCGCATATCTCTGAACAGCAGCTGCCTTACTCTGCTGCTTGCGGCAGTTTTTAAAAAATATTGTTTCGTTATAGAATGTAACGGTAGAGAAGACCCCATTTACAATAGCAACAAATAAGAGAAACCAGTCAGGAATAAATTTAACAAGATATTGCATCGTAAAGCCTGAAATTCTATGTGCTGCCTTGATGTCTTTGAGCCTCATGGGGCCCCGGAGCCTTAGTGGTAAGTTCGGCTCTTGCCGGATACGCCCTACCCCCCACCCCCGCCCCACCCAGTGGGGTGTTTGTTCAGACAAGCCAGTCATATCCTCTTGTGGGAACCATCATCACCTCCTGTCACTGCAGAGCCTGCCTCCCACCACACGGACTGGGTCACTCTGCTCCCAAGTGTGGCCCCTGTGTGGCCCTCCATGGCCTGGATGTCCTCCTCCCTGGACTAGGAATGCAGGTGACTAACAAACCACTGTCTGTCTTATCTGTCCCGGTGCTGGTGTTGCGTGAGCGGTGATCATAACGCTAGGGCGCAGAATCCTTCCTTCACCAGTGGGGTGAATAGGATGTGATCAGAGCAGGCACGTGCAAAGATTGCATGAGAAAAGTTTTAGAATGCTCCTGAAAGACACAAAAATAGGCTTCAGCAAAAAGGAAAATGTCCCCTATTCTTGGACAAGATGACTCAACGTTTAAAAGCTGTCTGTTCTCCTAAGTTAACTTATGAATTCAATGCAACCTGACCCAGTAAGAATACCAACAAGCTATTTTATAGAGTTAGATACGTGACTCTAGAGTTCCTATGGGAAAAAAACAAAACATGCAAGAATAAGCCAGGAAAACAGTGAAAGATAAAAACTGTGAGGGCAAATTAGCCCTGGCAGACATTAAAATGTAGGATAAAGCCTTTATGATTAGCAGTGTGGTGCCGGCATGTGAATGGAAAAATGGACAATGGAAATAGAATGGGAAGTCCAGATTAGACTCAAATATACAGGGAAATTTAATATATGACAAATGTGGCATCTCAGATCATTGGGTCAAAACGAACTTTAATAAATGGTGTTGGGAGCGTGGCACAGCCATTTGGGAAAAGATAAAATTAGATTTATATTCCACTCCACACACAAAGCAAATCCCAAATGCATCAGGACTCTGGAGGTAAAAATAAAAACCAATACCATCCATTTTTGAAGGAGACAGAGAGACAGAGTACAAGCAGACGAGGGGCAGAGAGAGAGGGAGACATAGAATCGGAAGCAGGTTCCAGGCTCCAAGCTGTCAGCCTAGGGCCCGACGTGTGGCTCGAACTCATGGGTGGTGAGATCATGACCTGAGCCGAAGTTGGACGCTTAGCCAACTGAGCCACCCAGGCGCCCCTGATGGCACAAATTTTTACACGTGACAACATATCCTGTTGTCGAGGTTGTGAGAAACTCTCAGACGCTGGTGGTAGGCATGCACCCTGGCATAACCCTTCAGGACGAAAACTGGGCAGTGTCTAACAGTATTATACATCACTTCTACTTCTGGAGCTGGCAATTCAGCAATTCGACTTCTAGGACTCTATGCTATGGATATGCCTCCAACAACATGAAAATATACAGGCGCAATATTATTCATTGCAGCATTGTTCCTAATTGTGAACCACCAGACACAACTTAAGTGCCTTTATGCAGGAGATTGGCTGAATAAACCATGCTACGTCCACACAGTGGAGTGCTCTACAGACATAAGAAAGAATGAGGAAGATCTCTGTGACGTGATAGGCAGGGACCCCCAGGAAAAGAGTACCCTTCCTGCAGAGAGTAAAAGTTACCTGCAGTATGCTAAATTTCATGTAAGGAAGAGGGGATTATTAAAAAATACACATGTATCTGCTCATTTGTCAAAAAAAATAGAGGAGGGGTAAATCAGGAACTAAAGACACCAATCACCTATGGGAGGGGGGGGGAGAAGTGAGAAAAAGAGGTGTGAAATCGGAGTATCAGGGATAAGGAGGGAGTGACATTTCTCTGAGTATACCTTTTGTATGGCTGTGACCCTTAGAACGACAGCAGTGTTTTATACACCCTTCAAATACCTAAAATGAAACACAAACACCGACGAATCAACCTTAACTGTGTCACAAATGAATCACTAACAGCACAAAGGGGGATAGGCAAGAAAACGCCTAACCTGGGTAGTTTTGGTAACCCATATCCTTACTGGATACCAACAGAATGGTACATAAATGTTATCGTTAGTAAATGTGTTACCCACAGGTGTATGAGGTAACAATTCTGAAATCACTATGGGTGTATAAGAATGGAAGAAATAAGTAAGGGCACTATAGATAATGAAAGCCAGGTTTTGGGGCACCTGGGTGGCTCCGACCAACTGGTGGCACCCAGTTAAGCATCGGACTTCTGCTCGGGTCACGATCTCGTGGTTCATGAGTTTGAGCCCCGCGTGGGGCTCTGTGCTGACAGCTCGGAGCCTGGAGCCTGCTTGGGATTCTGTGTCTCCCTCTCTCTTCCCCTCCCCAACTCTCACTGTGTGTCTCTCTCTCAAAAATAAATAAAACATTAAAAAAAAAATTAAAAAAATAAAAAAGAAAGAAAGCCAGGTTTCTCACCATAGGAAAAAGAAGTTCCAAATAAAGGCTAGAATGTACCCCATAGCAGTGGATTTGAATCAGAGATATCAGTATAAATTCATAGTTTTAAATATATACACAGAAAGATAGATATAAAAATACACATGTCAGGGCGCCTAGGTGGCTCAGTCGGCTAAGCCTCTGGCTCTTGATTTCAGCTCAGGTCATGATCTCGCAGTTTGTGGGATGGAGTCCTGCACTGGGCTCTGCGCTGACAGTGAGGAAGCTGTATACACACATACGTACATACTTACACTTCCTGGCTCTGACTATTCAGAGGGCTGAAAAGCAATGACACTTCTGTGACAATGAGAACATCTAGCACCCCAATCTTGGTTTCTAAATGCCATTCTCCAATAAAAGGAACCAGGGATCCTTGGAGAAATGGTTAGTTCCAGGACTGAGCAGGGAAAACACAAGATGATGTTGGAACATCTTATAGTGCCTGAAATAAGGAAGTGATCACAAAAGAATGGGGCCTTGAGGAAAGATCATAGGACTCAATCCAAAGGGGATCCTGGTAGTCAAAGCTGCAACAATTTAACAGAGGAAGGGAGGGAAAGAGGTAGAAAGAAAGAAAGAAAGAAAGAAACCAAGAAAGGATGGAAGGAAGGACAGAAGGAAAAAAGGAAGTTGGATTTTAGCTCATAGAATAAAATAATATCCACTCTTCCATATTGATAGAAATCAAACACATGGAGAGAAGGGACTGCTCTTCCTTACAGAAGAATTCCAACTGTAGAAGACAGAGGGAAATAGAAAATCGTACTAATTATTCCAACGTAAATTGCCTGCTTTTGATCGTTGCACTATGGCTCTGTAAGGATTACCTGGGGTTTCTGGTGGGGAAAGTTGGGTGAGAGGTTTACAGGAACAGTAAACTATTTTTCCAACTTTCCTAGAAGTCTAAATAGTTCAGGAGGGATGAGCTAAACAGGTGATGGGTACTAAGGAGGGCACTTGTGATGAACACCAAGCGTTGTGTGTAAGTGATGAATCTTTAAATTCTACACGTGAAACTAATATTGCACGGTATGTCAACCAGCTGGAATTTAATAAAAACTTGGGGGGAAAAAGAGAAAAGTAGGATGTGTGCTTTTGGGTAAAATGAGGAATGAAAATGCATTTTTTCACTGAGGATAAAAAAGTAATTTTGTCTTAAATTGAGGCTGGTTATTTAAAGAGGAAAAACTTAGGACAAAATCTGGGGGAAAAGGTTAAAAAGATTTGTGGAAAAACCGTCTTAAAATGTGCAGTCAAGCTGGTTTGGATTAAAATAAATATATTTAATGAGTTTTTTTAAATTTTTTAAACATTTATTCATTTTTTGAGAGACAGAGAGAAACAGAGTGTGAGCAGGGGAGGGGCAGAGACAGAGGGAGACACAGAATCTGAAGCAGGCTCCAGGCTCTGAGCTGTCATCACAGAGCCCGATGTGGGGCTAGAACTCTGAAACTGGGAGATCATGACCTGAGCCGAAGTCAGATGCTTAACTGACTGAGTCACCCAGGCGCCCCTATTTAATGAGTTTTAATATCAGAAGTAAACTGATGCAAAATTAGGATTTGGTTTTCTCTCTGTTAAAAAGAAAATGTTTTCTGGGTGTCTGAGTGGCTCAGTGGGTTAAGCATTGGGTGTGGAGCCTGCTTAAGATTCTCTCTCTCCCTCTGCCCCTCCTGCCTCCCCCTACCCAAAAGCAAATGGTTTCTTAGAGTATTGGTCTGCTATTTGCAAGGAATTGTAAACACATGTTTTTCTTTATCTTTCACATAATCTACCTAGAAGAAGATTCTACGTTTTGTCTTTATTGGGTCTTTGATTACTAAGGGGGAAAATCTGAGTCTATTCCTATTAAGGAGCTAAGACCTTTTAAAAAATGTGTATTTATTTTGAGAGAGAGAGAGAGTAAGCATGCATGATGGGGAGGGGCAGAGAGAGAGGGAGAAAGAATCCCAAGACACGTCAGAAAACATGAGAGGTGTTGAGGGCTGTGATGCCAGCTCCCCAGGTGTCCCTGGAAGGAGATAGAAATCTCAGTTTGCAGAGTCACCGTGGGAGGCAGGAATGACCCACACGGCAAGGAATGGCTTTCTGCCACCAACCACGTGAGCTCCGAAGAGGACCCTGAGATTCCCTGAGACCCCATGACTGCGGCCCCAAGAGACCCTGAGCGGAGGACCTACCAATGCTGTGCCCGACTCCTGACTCCAAGAAGCTAAGAGATAACAGATGGGTCCTGTTTTCAGCCTCTGAGTTTGTGCTCATCTGTTATATGGCAGCAGAGACGAAGACGACCACCCCACAGGGATGTGACTGGCCCTTCAAAACTTAAAACCCAAGTGGCCACTAACGTTAAACTCGCCCTACTTTATGACTCAGCAATTCGGGAACAAATGAGTAAGGCCTCTAGAAGCCACGTAAGGGTGGGCAATGCATCACACCTGTCAGAACGGCTAGTATCCGAGAGACAACGGTGTTGGCGGGGCGTGGAGGAAAGGGAGGCTCGTGCACTGTTGGGGGGACTGGAAATTGGTGCAGCCGCTGTGTAAAACGGCATGGAGGTGCCTCAAAAAATGAGAAATAGAGCTAGCCCGTGGGCCAGCAAGGCCATTTCTGGGTACACGGCTAAAGGAAATGAAATGCCCATCTTGAAGAGAGAGCTGCACCCTGCCCCTCCCCCCGCATGTTCATTGAGGTCTTATTCACGATCGTCAAGACCCAGAAACAACCTGACCCGGCTGTCTGTAGATAAATGGCTGAAGTGAATGTGGTATTCACAGATACACACGATGGGCCATCACTTGGCCATAAAAAAGAAGGCAACTTTGCTATTTGTGGCAACACGGATGAACGGCTCTTGAGGGCCATGTGCTGTATGATCTTCCTCATATGTGGAATCTAAAAAACTCCTGACTCCTAGAAACCGAGAGTAGAATGGCGGTGTCCAGGGCCTGGTGGGTGGGGAACTGGAGAGATGTTGGTCAAAGAGTACAAACTTCCAGTGACAAGATGATTAAGTTCCAGGGATCTCCTGCACTGCATGGCGACTGCAGTTAACAATACTCTCTCGTGTACTTGAGAGTAAATCTTAAATGTTCTCACCACACGTACACAAAAATTGTAACGACACGAGGTGATGGATATGGAGCCGTTAACTAAACTTACTGCAGCAATCAATCTGCAATAGATCCGTCTATCAGACCGGCACGTTGTGCATGTTAAACTCGCACCACATTATGTGTCAGTGATATGTCAATAAAACCGAGAGAGAAAAAGAAAGCTAAAAGAAGAACGAGCAGCATTCCTTTTTCTCCCTTGTATTTTTAAATGTTGATTTATTTTTGAGATAGAGCCCATGGGGGAGGGGCGGGGGGGGGGGACAGAGGATCCAAAGCAGGCTCCATGCTGCTGGCAGCGAGCCCGACTCGGGGCTCGAACTCACGAACCGCGAGATCGTGACCTGAGCCGAAGGTGGATGCCCAACCAACTGAGCTACCCAGGTGCCCCTTTTCTCCCCCTTTTCTCCCCCTTTTAAAATTTGTAGCAAGGTACACAAAACATACAATCTGCCGTGTTGACCATCTTGAAGCGCACAGGTGAGTGGCATGTAGTACATTCACATGGCTGTGCAACCGTCACCATTATCCGTCTCCAGAGCTGTTTCTTTCTTCCCAAACTGAAACTCTGTCCCCATCAAACAACAATTCCCTATTCCTCTCTCCCCTGCTGGCAACCGCCACTCTACTTTTTACCTCTATGAGTATCTTATATGGTATCTCATACAAGCAGAATCATATGGTATTTGTCCTTCTGCGACTGGCTTATTTTGCTGAACACAGAGTCTTCACGGTTCACGTGTGTTGTAGCATGTGTCGGAATATTCGTCCTGTGCACGGCGGAATAATATTCCATTGTCTGTATATCCCACATTTTGTTTATCTGTTTGTCCATCAGTAGACACTTTGGTTGTTTCCACCCTTTGGCTGTTGGGAATAACACCGTGTTGTGCTTAATTGCCTCCTAGAAAGAACCACGCCATTCTTCAATAGTTGAAGAGAGGAATCGTTGGCACAGTTATTCAATGCAACACTCCGTGACAAGAAAGAATGAATTACTACTGCAAGCACAGCACAGATGGAGTTCACAGACATAACCTTTGAGAAGGGGGAACGGGCAGTGGTGCTCCATGAGGGGCTTTCTCAGGTGTTGGCAAGGATTCTTCATTGAGTGGGAGGGTGGTTTCATGGGTGTTCACTGGGGAGCACATATGGAGCGTTATCCATGTATGTTCTGCCCATTGTTCTGTGAGCAGTGACTTCAACTTTAAAAGTTGAAAGAAAGGGGCAGTGGGGTGGCTCAGTTGATCAAGCGTCCGGCTCTTGGTTTCCACTCAGGTCATGATCTTGTAGTTTGTGAGTTCAAGCCCCATATTGGGCTCTGCAAGATGGGGCAGAGCCTGCTTGGGATTCTCTCTCTCCCTCTCTCTGTGCCCCTCCCCTGCTCGCTCTCTATATCTCTCATAAACAAACAAACAAACAAACAAACAAACTTTTAAAAAAAGAGTTGAAAGGGAAAGGAGCACCTGGCTGGCTCAGTCAGAAGAACGTGTGACCCTTGATTGTGAGTTGGAGCCCCATGTCGGGTGTAGAAATTACGTAAATCAATGAATCAATCAATCCTTTGCACCATTGTTTCCTTGTTCTGTTTTCCAGAGGCAAACAATATAATCAGTTTCTTTTGTTTCTTTCCAGTTATTTTGTGCTAAGTATCTGTGTATATATTTTCCAGCATACTAGAGCCAGTGGTTTTGCACTGTCTTTTAAAAAGATTTTAAGTTTTGCTTAATAATTTATCTGGGATAGTTTCCCAGAGCAGAACACAAAGATTTTCCTCAATCTCCTCTAGACATTTGGGTTTCCGATAGTTTGCTATTAAAGACAATGGTGGAAGATGAACCTCAACATAAACCTCACGCCTTATGTAAAACATAACTCAGAATGGATCACAGACTTAAATGTTACACAAGCTGCTAAGGACAGCCCACATTCAAAGGACACATCTCTTAATCGGGGCGGGCGGGGGGAGGCAGGATGCAACGTGGGAGAGAGTTGGTTACAGCACAAAAGAAAGCCATTCCTATACGTGAATATAAGTAAATAATATAAGTTCAGTATGATTATCCATTCAAATGCATCGTATTGCCAATGATTTTATGTAGTGGACGTTGCAGTGTATTTTTGCAATTTTTGCCTGTGGATAGTGTGATTTAAACTTGAGTATTATAGGGGCGCCTGCGTGGCTCAGTCGGTTAGGCGGCCGACTTCCGCTCAGGTCATGATCTCACAGCCCGTGAGTTCGAGCCCCGCGTTGGGCTCTGTGCTGACAGCTCAGAGCCTGGAGCCTGTTTCGGATTCTGTGTCTCCCTCTCTCTGACCCTCCCCCGTTCGTGCTCTGTCTCTGTCTCAAAAATAAATAAACGTTAAAAAAAAATAAAATAAAATAAAATAAACTTGAGTATTATAAAAAAAAAAAAAATTAGCATTAGCAATCTTCCCAAGCCTCATCATTGTGATAGCTCCCCTTCAGATTTTGGGTCCACTCTTGGATTACATCATTCTGGATCACGCACAGCTGACATTTCCTTTGCCTTCAAAGTGCCACATGGTCTCGGATTGTGAGGCACAGTCTTGTGGGGTCTTAGTGTTTCACAGCTTTGCCCCCTGATCTACTGCTAGCTGCGTGACCTTACAGTGTTTCCCTGTTCATGGTGTGTATCTTTATTTGCCATACTGGACCTGCTCAAGTCTCCAGCGATCCATATCTACCCAAACCCTCGACAGTGTTGGCTCTACAAAGGCGAACACTTGTCTGTCTTCTTTCTATCTTCCAGACCTGGCACAATGCCTGGCAAATAGTAGTCATTGAAAAAAGTATTTGCTCATTAAATAAATAAATGCTCTGCCAGCAGAGTTATAGTCTAATGTAGATTCGATCCATGTGTATGGCAAGACTTCAATTTACATTTTTGTTTCTTTCTGGTAATCAACTTTTTGCCATTTATTAGTAAATTTTATCTTCAAAAAAAAAAAAAACCCTCAAGAACCATTCTTTAATGTTGCAATGTATTGAAGTGTTGCAAGTAAAATGTTTGATGTCTGGGATTTGATTTTTTTTCCAGTTTTTATCTTTGAGGAGGAAAAAATATTTAATATTTTTGTTGTATAAGGAATAGTGTCCAAGGCAGGTACTTATACTCCTGACCTTAACCCCATACAGTCCTGTTTTATAAAGCTATAGTACAGAGCAAAGTTGGAATTGAAAGGTATGGTAGAAGACACGACAGATAAATCGAAAGGAGCAGGGGGGTGGGGCTTGATTTTGATTACTCAAGGAATAAAAAGTTGGGAGGAAGTAAAACAAGATGGCAGAATACTGTTAATTATTGAATCTGGTGGTAGTTACATGGAGGTTCATTAGGATCTTTTCTTTATTTGGGGGAATCTTTAAAATTTTCTATAAGAAGGGCACCTGGGTGGCTCAGTCGGTTAAACATCTGACTTTGGCTCAGGTCACGATCTCACGGTTCACGAGTTCAAGCCCCGAGTAGGGCTCTGTGCTGATAGCTCGGAGCCTGGAGCCTGCTTCGGATTCTGTGTGTGTCTCTCTCTCTGTGCTCCCCTGCTCACACTGCCAGTCTCTCTCTCTCTCTCTCTCTTTCAAAAATAAACAAATATTAAAAAATAAATTTTTCTATATGCAAACATTGAAGTGCACTTAAATAATAAAATAAAAAAAATTGCCTGCCATCTTTACAGAAGCTCCAAGTGTTATAACCACATGGAAGATTATTTTAAAAATACCTGGATTGAGGGGCGCCTGGGTGGCTCAGTCGGTTAGGCGGCCGACTTCGGCTCAGGTCATGATCTCGCGGTCCGTGAGTTCGAGCCCCGCATCAGGCTCTGTGCTGACAGCTCAGAGCCTGGAGCCTGTTTCAGATTCTGTGTCTCCCTCTCTCTGACCCTCCCCCGTTCATGCTCTGTCTCTCTCTGTCTCAAAAATAAATAAATGTTAAAAAAAAAAAAATACCTGGATTGAGGTGCCTGGCTGGCTCAGTTAGAAGAGGAAGCGACACCTGGTCTCAGGATTGTGAGTTGGAGCTCCACGCTGGGAGTAGAGATTACTAAAAATAAATAAATAAATAAACTTAAAAAAAAAACAAAACTTGGATCAACAGACTTCTTGCCTGAATATTCAATTTATCTTTGATTATCTGCCAAACTATTCCGCGTAGGAGTAAGACTATATGAACATAATGCGCTCAAGCAGGTTTCTCTCAATTTTTCCCCACCGCTATATTCACAATTTTTTAAAAAAGTCTATTATTTTCTATTATTATTAGGCTACACTAAATGGAACCCTTTTCCATGACTGATGTAAAGTTTTCTAAGACAAAAATGACAACCCTTGGGTTCATCAAAACATATGGATTATGACAGGTTAAGCAAATATTTTGCAGATGAAGAACGTAGTATGTGGAATATTCTCTAGCCGCCCCCCCCCCAACCTCCCGCCCAAAATTCTTAGCTCAATAGAAGGGTACTCTTAAGAACTAAAAGCCTTAAGATGTGAGTGGCCTAATTCTATCCCCTTAACGACTGAGAAATTCTTTCCATAATATCACTTCGTCAGCTTTTGGTTGGACATTAACAGTGATCAAAAACTCCTAAGTCTTGGATCCGTTCTCCTTCCTGGTAACTTATTCCTTCTCTAGACACCACCCAGACTCATAGCTCTCAGCCACTTCTCTAGAGCTGCCATTGAGGACCAGGCAGAACTGGCCCAGTCCCTGTTGGAGACAACGGGGATCCCCTCCCAAGATCTTGAACTTACCACATCTTTCCTCTGCCTGGTGCAACCAGATTTTATGATGCTGGTGGAGATGGTATTCCCCTTTCCCCAGAACTCTTCTCAGAACGCCGCCTTTTCCCAAAACTGCTTTTAAGAATCAGTAAGGGGTGTGGGTGGGTGGTGCTCGGGGGGCGGGGGGGATTCATGTCAAAATCCCAGAGGAAACATGAAGCCTTAATTTCAATTATGAGACAAAATAATGTTGCCTCTTATGAAAGAAGTATCCAGCCTCAACAGACATAAGAGTATGGCTTGTTTTTGTAGGGATCATGATGGGGAAGGAGAGGAGATTGAGAATTTGGGTGCAAAGAGGCTTCCTAGTTTTTCTGGGATCATGGTGCCTTGGATATAGGCCCATTATCTATGAGGTGGTCTTCTTGTTCCCCTGGCCTGGCATCAAGCCCTTTAGAGACAACTTGGATATGTGGAAAATGCAGCCTTTCAAGCAGGGTGCAGCTACGTGAATAGATGACAACATTACTGAGGACCTACTGAGTGCCGGGCTTTCAGCCACATGCTGGCAAAATAGCATTAAACCCTAGGCACAAAAGTTATGGGCATGTTTCTTTCTTTCTTGCAGTTTTCCAAAATGAAAATGGCATCACTGTTGTTTTTGATAACAAAAAAAATGCATATTATACAGAAAATTCAAATAATACAAAAATATAAAGAAGGGGGAAAAGTGGTTGCTTTTCTTAGCATCCTGGAAAACTGGAGGTAAGAGCAACCACCTCACGAGATTGTTGGGAGGGTTAAATGAGAGAACGCATGTGAAAATATCTAGCACATAGTAGGTCCTCAAAAGCAGGGGTGTAGTTATAGTAAAACCAGTGGAGCTTAAGCTTCAGGTTTCCACAGTGACATGAGCTCCGTCCATGGCCCCTGGCAGTTTTTCCTTCGGTCATCGATTTTTGTGAAATTTGCAAAAGTGATCTATTTTTGTATTTTTTTTCAAGTGCCACAAAATCTGGAACGTCTCCTGCTAAACAATTGTAGTTACTTTCCTTCCCTTGATGAACAGTGAAACCATGTTTTCCATCTACTAGGAAAGGCCTGTGGAAGCGTCTGAGACCACCACAAGTTGGCAAGGCTCAGCTCCAGCGACAAATGTCATTTTACCTTTCCCTCGAGGATTACATGGCTCCATCTTTGTTAGTGAAGCCCGCTCCTTCATTCTTCAGAACGATCAAAATGGCTGGTGCCTTCCTGAGTCGAAGAACAGTGCCTCGGCAGCCTGCTAAGCCGTGTGCTTCCTAAATTTAAGAAGAAAGTGGTCCCTGCCTCCTCCCTTCCCTACACCACAACGGAAAACAGCCTCAGCTGTCAGCAAGTTGAATAAACAAAGTAAGGGATTATTTCTGCCTTTTTACCACCTGTGTGACTGATCTCTGACACCAACAGCTCTTATTATGAAATCTTATTTTGAGGACGCTGAGGAAAATGATTGCATTTCAGTGCAGAAAAACAATCTGAGCCTGTTTTGTTGGCTTCAAAAGATTGTTTTGGTCACTAAGGACCCATGAGAGGAGAGAGTCTGTCTGCACAGCTAATTATCTTCAGCCACAGGCTGCCTCCATGGCTCAGTACTGGCAGTAATGAGGCCTAGGTCTTGGGTTTGGGCCCCTTGTGGACAAGCTGACTTTGCTCCTAACATGATTACAAAATGCATCTGGACTTCGGTGCTCTTAAAAACGTGCATCACTTATCCAAGAGGGCCTGAGCGAGACGGTACGGGTATGCTCCTCACACAATTGGACGAACACTGTACAAGTACATGATTCATTTTTTTAAAACGTTTTTTTATGTTAGAGAAAGAGGGAGCATGTGCATGTGTGTGAGTGAGGGAGGGGCAGAGAGAGAGGAAGACAGAGGATCCAAAGCAGTCTCTGTGCTGACAGCAGAGAGCCCAATATAGGGCTGGAACTTGTAAACTGTGAGATCATGACCCGAGCTGAAGTTGGCCACTTAATCCGCTGAGCCACTCAGGCGCCCAAAGTACGTGACTCATTGATCTTGGGGTTGCAGTGCTTTCTTGTAGGTGAGGAACAGACTTAGAGGTCTTTTATGGAACAGATGGGAGAATAACGTAAGAACAGATAGTAGTAAGTACAGTAAAACCTTGGTTTGCAAGGTTAATTCGTTCCGGAAACATGATTGTAATCCAAAGCACTTGTATATCAAAGCGAATTTCCCCGTAAGAAATAATGGAAACTCGGATGATACGTTTCACAACCCAAAAATATTCACATAAAAATGATAACAATACTGTAATACAATACAACATAATAAAGATAATACAAAATAGAAAAATAAACAAATTAACCTGCACTTACCTTTGAAAACCTTCGTGGCTGGTGTGAGGGGACAAGGGAGGAGGGTTATTGCATAGAGTGACTTTCACTATCATTAACAGAATCAGTGCTATCGTCACACTTCTTTTCATGCGACTTTAACAAAGAACCTATCCAATGATCTACAATGAAGCAAAGCATTCCTAAGCTTACTCTTGCATGGAAAAGCAAAGGACTGTCCATTGGTGCTTTGAAGTGACAAAAAATACCCTAGTGCCAGTTGTGGGCACTTCCCAACGTTCTGAAAATGCACTGCTTTCTGACAAGCACCGTGGCCTGAGACTGAGACTGAGCGTTTGACCATGGGAGACAATCACCGACAATCCCGGAGAGAGAGAGAGAGAGAGATAGAGAGATAGAGAGAGAGAGAAAACCATTGACTCAGTTGTGATCATGTGACAACTCAGCGTCACATACCAGTCGTATTGCAAGATATCACTTGTTTATCAAGTTAAAATTTATTAAAAACGTTTGCTTGTCTTGCAGAACACTTGCAGAACAAGTTACTTGCAATCCAAGGTTTTACTGTATTGTGGGTTGAATGTAGGTCTTCTTTCACTTTTGTTAGAAAAGCGATATATATATCCATTAAAACTAAAAAGTCAGAGTTATATCAGTACTTGGATCTATTGCGGTAGGAATTTCTGGTGACGACAAAGCAAGATGTAGAAGGAACATATGGTGTGATCTTGTTTTATAAGATAACTGAAAACCCTTGGCTATAGCTATGTATAAATGCATAAATGCCTTTTCATTTCTTTGTTTGTTTTTAAAGATTTTATTTTTAAGTAATCTTTATACCCAACGTGGGGCTCGAACTCACAACTTTGAGATCAAGAGTCTCATGCTCCGACTGAGCCAGCCGGGCACCCTAAAATTCCTTATAATGTGTAGAGAAACACTGTGTTAACATTAGCTACTCTGAAGAAGACATCCACCAGTTGGACAACTACCAATCTACACTTTGTCTCTATGGATTTACCTATTCTAAACATTTCATATAAATGGAATCATATAGTATGTGGACTTTTGTGTCTGGCTTCTTCAGTTAGCATGTTTTTGAGATTCATCCATGTTGCATGTATCCGTGCTTTGTTCCTTTTCATGGCTAAATAATATTCCATTGTATGAATATACCACAATTAGTCCGTTCGTTCACTGAAGGACATTTGGGATGTCTCCACCTTTTGGCTGTGATTAGTGCTACTTTGATCATGTATTTGAGCACCTGCTTTCAATTCTTTTGGGTACATACCTAGGAGTGGAATTGCTGGATCATATGGTAATTCTGTGTTTAATTTTTAAGGAACTATCAAACTGTTTTCCACAGTAGTTGAACCAATTTGCATTCCCACCAGCAATATAGGAGGGTTCAGTGGAATGTTTTAATTAAATAAGGAAAGGCACTAGAGAGGCCATAAATCCTTTTTTGTTTAAATTTTTTTTAACATTTATTTATTTTTGAGAGATGGAAAAGACAGAGCAAGACCAAGTGCTAGCAGGGGAGGGACAGAGAGAGAAGGAGTCACAGAATCCAAAGCAGAGGCCATAAATTCTTAGAGCCCATTAAGGGGAGTGATCACAGGGAGAACAGCAATATCAGTGGGTTGAAAATTACCTTTGGCCTTGGGCCAATTCCTTACTTTCATGGAGCCTCACTTTCCTCATTGGTGAAATACCAAAACCATGACATCACCAAATACTTGAGTATTAAGCGAAAAAACATGAAAAAGCATACTCACTGGCACAGTGTGGACAATAGTTAGCTGAATCTCAACGTTCTTCACTAACAGATACCTTCAATGTAGTTGAAAAGTTGGTAGAAGCTATGATAGATACACACATGACAATTTCCCAAAAGGGGAGAGTTTCCATAGAAAACGTGTCTCTAGGAAGTAGAATTTCAACCAGAAGAGGGCACTCATAGTGGGGGCAGTAGGTCACACGGTGGTAAAAAGCACAGCCTTTGCAACCAGACTGTCCTGGGTCTTCAAACTAGCTTTGCTTTGAAGTAGTCAGAATTCCTTCCATTGCAAGTGGCAAGAACCCAACTCAAACAGCCCTTCGAAGAAAGGAGACTGACTTGCTGGCTCTGGCAGAGCTTCCCAAACAGTGTCTTGTGCATAGGCTATAGGTGGGTGGTGGTCCTCCTCCACTCAGCCCTGGTGAGGCCGTGGGGTCCACCAGGGCTGGCGTCTTGACATAAGAACATGCAGAACCGGTCTCTCTGCTTCCCTTGGCAAGCTTTCTCATTGCACACCTGCTGTCTCATGTGATCACTGCCCCTTATGGGTTTCTATCCTCACATCACATGGTTGGAGAAGAAAGAAGGCTCCCCCCCCCCCCCCCCCCCCCCCCCCGGCCACACGTGGAAAACCCCAGGGATGGTCTGATAAGCCTGGTTTCCATCATGTGTTCAAGTTTTCCACCAATTCCCATGACCAGGAGACTATGTATTTCAACTGGCCCAGCTTGGGTCAGCTGTGCTATCCCTTGTAGCCACAGGGATGGGATCATTGAAGATAATGGAAGCTCCCATCTCTACGGAGGGAGGGAGAAAGAATGGCTCCTCAAAAGGAGATGGACACAAACATTTTAATGACATCTAATTTAATTAAAAAAATTTTTAATGGCTTATGCTTTTGGTGTCATGTCTAAGAACACTTTTCCTAGCCATAGGGTCCAAAGACTTTTTCCTCAGTGTTCTTCTATAAGTGTTAGAACTTTACATTGTGCATTTAAATTCATGATCCGGGGTGCTGGGCTGGCTCAGTCGGTAGAGCATGTGACTCCTGATCTCAGGGTTGTGAGTTCAAGCTCCACATTGGGCCTGAAGCCTATTATAAATTAAAAAAATAGAATGAAAAAATAATTAATGATCCATTGTTGAATTAGTTTTTTCATTCAGTGCAAAGTTTAGGTTGAACTTCCTTGTTTGTCTCTGGATGTCTAACTTTCCAGCATCATTTGTTGAAAACACTGTCCTTCCTCCGTTGAATTGTGCCTTTCCTAAACATTAATTGGACATATTACATTGATCTATTTTTGGGTTCTCTTTTCTCTTCCATTGATCTATGTGTCTATTCCTCTTCCAGTACTGTGCTGTCTTGGTTACTAACACTATATACTAAGTCTTAAAAACAGGTAGAGTATTTCCTCCCACTTAATTCTTCTTTTTCAAAGTTGTATTGACTATTCAAGTTCCTTGACCATTCCGTATGTATTTTAGAATTGGATTGTTTATATCTGCAAAAAACAATCTTGTGGCGATTTTTATAGGAACTATGTTGAATCTACAGATCAGTTTGGGGGAAATTGATATCTTTAGTATAATGAGCTTTCCAACTCATTAGTGCCTGACACCTCTCCATTTATTTAGATTTTCTTTTATTTATTTCATCAATATGTTGTGATTTGTCAGCATACAGATTCTATGCTGTTTTGTGCTGCAAAAGACCCTGTCCAGAGGGTGAAAGATAAGCTCTTGACCAGGAAAAAGTATTTGCAGACCACATGTCCCACAAAGATCTTACATTTGTAATATTTAATATAAAGAGCTCTCAAAACTTGACAGTAAAGGAAACTAACAATCCAATTATAAAATAGGCCAACAAGCACATGACAAGTTGTTCAACATCAGTAGCCACGTTATATTTTAGTACACACAAGCTTGGATCATGCACAGAAATCAAGAGATTGAATGTCCATGTTGACTTCTTAGTGTGGGAGAATTAAATGTGCTCATATTGGCCATCCATGATAAAGGATATAATTGGACAAATCCAGTGTTATGTCAAAAGTGTGTGTGTTTATCACACAGAAAAGCTACTGTTTTCTCCAGAGGCATATGCCAAATTTATAACAGTGTAAAAAGTATTACTGTATGGTACATGTGTTCCTTTTCAAAAATGTGTTAAGTACATAGAGCCAGCTTAATCTGTATCTTAGGGTAGCAGATGTTAATTTTCGTATTTTCTAATATTTATCCTCAATGATCCCCTTAATCCTACCATGCTATTATTTTGATCATAAAACTCTCATGGTTTCTCCAATTTCTTTTTCCTTGTTTGTTTAACCATATTGTACCAGGCCATCATTCGGATAGGAATGTGTAGAACCTGGGATCTAAACATTGCTTTAAAGACTAATGCTATGTAGCAGTTAATTATCTGCCATATATGTATCGAAGGTCAATTAGTTGGCATTTATCAGGCACTGACTATATAGAAAGTTTTTTTTTTTTATGTTTATGTACTTATTTTGAGAGACAGAGAAAGAGCACATGAGTGGGGGAGGGACAGAGAGAGAGAATCCCAAGCAGGATCTGTGTTATCAGTGCAGAGCCTGATGTGGGGCTCGAGCTCACAAACTGTGAGATCATGACCTGAGTCGAAGTTGGACACTTAAATGACTGAGCCACCTGGGCGCCCCAGAAAGAGTTTTTAAAAATTCCTCCAATGTGGAAAAATTTCAAAATAATTTTACATAAATAGCAGCTCAGGCCTCATGCTTTACCAAGTTTGTGTTGTTAATCAGATTATTTGTCCCAACAATGGAGGAGGGTCAGAAAAGATAATACAGTGCAAATACACTGATAACTAACCCAGGAGAGGACCAGTCCCCAACGGCTCTGATTATTCACAGTAACCTGTGTTTCTTCCCTGTTTATGCTCTGAACGTTGACCACGGAAGGGGCGAAAGTAGAATCCTGGGCAGCAACAGAATACGTTGAGGTATTTCTAGTAGAACTGGTACATTCTTTAGAAACTGCTTCAGGATAGGTTAGTGTATCTCTTCCCCAAAATGACGAAACTCCTCATTGTTCTTCAACTTTTCAAGTTGTGATGCTCCTTTGCTGCCCCCTCAAGGTTCTCGGAGTTTTCTCCAGGAAGACACATTTTTAAGTAACCCAAGATGCCACCCAAAACAGAGTATAAAAATCTCACATAAGCTGCTCATAATGCAAACCACTGATAGTCCCAATGATTAAGGAACAGTAATGTTATCTTCCGCACACTGATTTCGTCGGGGGCTATTTACTTGCTATTAGTATCATTCGGGATGATGGATCTTTAAGATCTAGTCATTAAAAAATATATTTTGCATACATCTTAAGGTAAAAGAGCAAAAGCTTTTTTTGATATGTAATATTCTTGGGCTTTTAGGACACCCACCGTGTAATAAATGAGTCACAGATTCTGTCTTGGTTATTGTTTCACCGTGTCTACCATCAACCTATCAACTACATTTTTGTTCTGAGATATAAGGATTTGCCAGCATTGTGCTGGGCAGGAAGGGCCTGTGGGCGGGCAGGGCCCACCTTGCTGTGCACCTAGGAATTCCCTGGCCTTTGCGCCCTTGACCTCACTTAGCCCTCACTGCAACTCTGTGGAATAGGCATTTATTTCCCCATTTCCCAATGAGCAAACCGAGGTAGGAAGCTTGTCAATGCCAAGTACATTTTCCAAACCCACCCACTTAATAAAGCACATGGACAATTCAAATGCCTTCAGAGTCCATGCTTTTCCCCACCCAGCGCTAGTCTCAGGAGAAAACATGCACTTGCTCATTCTTTCCTTAGGCTTCTGCTTTCCATTCATGCTCCTGTCCAAGCCGTTCGTTGTGCACCTGTTCTCTGTGGGCCCTGAAGATAAGAGTTTAAATCCTTCCGGGTTAGAAGGCAGATATAATGCACGAACCCCCAGACTCCGATGCTGCACGGCAATGAAAGTGTACCCCACAATCCTCAACTGCTCCCTTAAAAGTGGCTAAGATGGTAATCTCGACGTTTTGTGTATTTACCACAGTTGAAAAAATGCAATTACAAAAATGAGACAGAGCGAATAAAATATTGGTCACATAGAGACATTGGAAGGCTGAAAGAATAAGACACAGGATACTCAAACATCGGTAAATTCACAAAGCAGTTGTGATGCCTGGGGCCGAGGTAAGCGAGATTCTCCTACTCTGGGGAGCAGCTACTACCCAAGGGCTAGGGGAGCAAAGAAGGGCTGGGCTGGCTGGAACCAGAGCTCAGGGGGCTGGCGCCCCACTCCCAAAGCTGGGGTGGGAGGCGGGTGGTGTGCCTGACACTGGGAAGCCCTCGGAAAGCTGGAGTTTGATGTGCTAGCTTCCTCCTACTCCTTCCTTCTCCTCTCCCTGCCACGTCTCCCAGCGGGGCTCCCGTCGGTAGAGTCCCCACAGGAGCTAGCTGGCAAGGGAGCCCTGCAAATGCACTTGGCAAAGTCCCAACCCCAGTGTCAGAGAGCAGAGCAAGGGAAGCTTGGTGTGAATGAGTGAATGAATGACCAGCACAACTGGTGAATTTTCAACATGGATGTGACATTGGACACTATTGTGGTGACATTAAGTTTTCTGATGGTGATGATACTGTGGTGTTTACGGAAATGTCCTTATTCTTGGGAGATGTGTGCTGAACTGTGAAGGAACAGCAGGTTAGGATTCTGTAACTTTTGCTAAAGAAAAGATTTTTCATGACACTGGCTAAGAAGGCAAGGTGGACTTTATTCAGGGAGGCCATTGTGACAGGTGTAGGGTCCAGGACAGTGGATCCATGCTGTGGCAGAGACCGGGCTCAGCTCTGACTCCAACGAGGACAAGTGGGGATTTCCAGGCTAGGGGCAAGGTGGGGCTTGGTGGATGGAAAACCGTGAAGAGGGGTACGTGGGGTTCTGGCTGAACCGACCTATAGGACCCTGAACCTGACCGGATATTGGATGTCCAGCAGCCCCACTGATAGCTCGATTCTGGCAAGATTGGACAAGGCAGAGAGGAAGTCTGAAAGTCAAGGTCTGTGTGAAGAAGTGCTCAGAGGAACCTGCTCAGAGCTTGGTCAAGGAGGCAGGTTCCATCACCCTCAAGGGATTTGGGAGGTAAACATTCAAGGTGGTGAATCTGGAGAAGGGAGATATGGGAGTTCTGTGTGCTATTTTGTACACTTACCTATGAATTTGAAGTTGTTTTAAAACAACACAATTAAAAAAAATCCCCAAACCTGTACAGTTCTTTAGTTTTTGGTCCATGCCTCCAAGTGTCCTGTTGGCTGAGCCTATTGCTGAATTTTGTTTGTCTAACCTGACAGAACAACGATGGCATTGCATTTCTCGTAACAAAGGACAAAACTTGTCGATCCTGCAGGATTTCATTGCAAACCTTGGTCAAGAAGAAGTATCTCAAAGACTTTAATCATGAGTATCATCTGCATGATTTTTGCTGCACCCTCACGGCAATGGTGTCTGTATTTGCATTATAATTTAAAAAATCAACTCGCTTTTTAAAAAGTGCTTTAAGAGAAAATTTTAAGTCATTACCCCAAATAAAAAACTGGTATCGTTTGCTATAAATAGCAGGTAACCACAAAACTAAACACATTAAGAACAGAACTATGTTATTAAATTTTTAAAAATAAAATGGAATGCTAGTAAAGATAATTATTTTATGAAAATGCATACTTGAAAATATTCTCCCTAATGAGAGCGAGACTTTATGCTGATTTAGCAATAAAAGGATTTTTGGCCCAATGCCACTTAGTTTAAAACGAAATGAGGTTCTAAATCAATGTGATGACCTCATTTTACCAATTTGATGATAACCAGTACTGAGCGTTTCAATTTAGAGGGCAAAAGATCTTTAACCTCCACCTTTAATAGAGCTGGTTATTGATAATTCCTAGTGAAAATGATGTACTTTCATTCCAAAGATCCATTTGAATATTCATCACCTTGGAAGGATACATAAGACGGAAGATGGCTTAAAAAATCCTTTTCAGACAATGTAGTATGTTGGAACTGTAGTATAAATTTACTGCAGGAACATAGATCTTGAGCAGGCCAATTTCAAAGATTTCTTTCATAGCAGAGGCATTTAGAGGCAAGAAAAAATTAGGTTAATCACTGTTGGCTTAGCAAAAAATAAAACAAAATAAATAAACCAAAAGTCTGATTAGAGTTCAGGCTGGGTTAACTAGGTAGGTGGGTAGTTTTTCAGAATAGTTTTTTGTTTGTTTGTTTGTTTTTTTTGTTTTTTTGAACTACATTAAAAAAAATCTATTTTTTTTTTTTTTTTTTAGTAATCTCTGCACCCAACGTGTAATTCGAACTCACAACCCCCAGATGGAGAGTTGTGTACTACTTCCTGAGCCAGCCAGGTGCCCTTCTCAGAACTGTTAACCTGACTCATATCCATCAGAAAGCATAGGCTTTTCATCTGGAATGCTGATTTCCTTCCAGAGGGAGGTTATCAAATACAGGGCAAAAAAGTCCTGTTGGGACCAAGTCTATGAATTTTTCTTTCACCAGGAAAGCTCAATGGGGCCAGCTGAGGCACAAGAGTGAAAAGAGACTTTTCCCTGAATCATTTTTTAAATAAATCTTGAAGTTTGAACCAGGTACAGGTGGCCCTTTGTGTAAAAATAAGTTAAATAATTAAAAAAAAAATTTAAGACTCCGCAGAATTTGAGCCTCTTCTCAAAATACCCATATGCCAACTGAGGAAGAGACCTTTATTTTTTTAAATAAGCAAATAGTGATTATCTACCCATTCCTTACTTATCCGCTGCCATCTGCTTCAGAAAATGTCAAGGACCTTTTCATAAATAATTAAAATATTTCCAGCAAAATGTTCACCTGAGATCAGAAGCAGAAAGCTCAGATTATCAGGTTTTCCAATCTTGGTTGGTTTTGGAGTATTTGATTAATTGGCGGCTGGTCTCCGGGACCTGGGTGTAGGTGTCATAGTAAAGCCACTACCCTGAACCATGTAAGCACTTGGGTTACATCATTCCATTGAACTGTCACCAGCACTCTCCACCGCACAAAATTAGAGAAGCCTTTGGAGCATCCAAGAGCAACAATTCAGAAACCATGTCATCTATTCTAGTTAGATCAGATAAAGGCCAGGTTGAGATGTTTGCAATGAAAACAGGCCCAGGCAAGAAGCAAATGGTCTAGTACAACAAAGTAGAGCGGGGGATGAGGGAGACAGCACCTTACCTGCAGGTCTAAGCAGTTTTCATAACAGCAGAAGTCCGTGGGTCCAGGGCTCCCTTCCCAGAAGGGAATGGGGTTCGGGCTGCTCGGTACTTGGGGAGGCAGGGCTGTGGGGGACCGTGGATCAGAGCCGGAAGCAGGCCCTGCTGCCTGGCCCCCAGCCTTGCACACCTCTGGGAATGACTTGTCTGAGCTGGCCTCTGCACTGGGATCACACAGGCCATCTAGGGAAGCAAGTAGCTTTGGGGTGAGTGGGATCCCTGAAGGCTGTTGCAGGGCCTCCCACTCACTGTCTTTGGTGGCAGAGATCTGGAAGCTTCCATCTCGGGAGGGAAGGGGCGATCTCTATTGTGAATCAGAAAGTACCCCCCCCTTAGTATCTTCACAGGGGTACTGGGTGGCTGCTGGTTAAGGGTCCAACTCTTGATTTCCGCTCAGGTCATGATCACACAGCCATGAGATAGAGCCCCACGTCAGGCTCTGGGGCTGACAGCTTGGAGCCTGCTTGGGATACTCTCCCTCTGTGTCCTTCCCCTGCTTGCTTTCTCTCAGAGTAAACTTTTTTAGAAAAGGCCCCTCACTTAGTATCTTCAAAGGCAAAGTTCATTGTGCCTCGGTGTCCTTTCCAACTGCTATCCAGAAAAGCTATCCCTCTCTAAAGAGACAATTATAATTGCAATCCATTTTTAGGTCTCCATACTAGTGTTGGCTATTTTGTATTTTTAGTCTCTTTAAACACCATCTACAATGTGACTTCCTGGTCTTACGACTTACTGATCTTTTATATAGTAGTGGTAACCTTTTCTCTTGAGACAATTCAGGAACACTAAAAATTGACAGGTTGTGTTTTTCTCTCAAAATAGAGTGTGAGCGGGGTGGGGGGCGGAGAATCCCAAGCAGGCTCTGCACTGACCCATGCAGGGTTCAGACTCACAAACCATTAAATCATGACCTGAGCTGAAACCAAGAGTTGGTAGTTAGCTCAACTGACTGAGCCACTCAGGTGCCCCTTTAATAAACTTTAAATATTTTTATTAAAAATTTTCAAAAATATTTTTGAGACAATGTGAGCGGGGGAGGGGCAGGGAGAGAGGGAGACAGATTCCAAAGCAGGCTCAAGGCTCTGAGCTGGCAGCACAGAGCCCAACATGGGGCTCAACTTCATGAACTTTGAGATTGGACGCAACCAACTAAGCCACCTAGATGCCCCATAAACCTTAAATATTTTTAAAGCACAAAGTGCAATATGGCCACAATCCTGTATTTTCCCACTACTTGCAGTCAAAGGGTCTTTGTTATAAAGGCCAAATTTTAGACCTATGTAAGACGTGTCAGCTGAAGCCGAAAGTAGTTTAGTAAAGTCTGGGAGTGTGAAATTAAGTGGTAAGGGGCAGTCATGTACACGTGGGACAGAAACAGACACAAGAAGCTCACCTGCCCCACTAGGTTTCTACATATTGTGAAACAAGAGTTAGCTGCAGTTGGGGATTGGGACCAGGTTTCTAAATGGGCAACAAATACTTCGGCATTTTTCACGGTCAACCAGATTGTAATTTACTGGCAATACTCCCCTTAGGCAGGAGTTGTGCTCGGTTGCGGGGAGAGGGTTTGGGGACCCGACAGGCTTTCTGTGCCCGGCTCCTTCACCCTCCAAGAGAGCATGTGCTGGTCCGGTACTCTGGGCCATCTGTGACACAACCCTAGCACCAGCTCCACGGTGCCAGCAAGGCCAGGCAGAAAGCTTCAGCTCAGGGGTTTCTTCAGGGACCAGGAGTGGGCAGTTTAAGGCCACTGTGTACATCCCCTATTTGCAGTACTTGATATGTTAGTTCTCTTTCTTCCTATTCTACCTTCTACTTTTCCTTGTTATGTAATTGGGTGTCCCCTACCTAAAGGCAGACGTTTTGCTCAGCACTTGCACTGAAGCTGGTCAGTGTTTGTTACACAGCTTAATAAAAGTGACCGCATTCTCGCTGGGAAGTACTACTCCACGTTCCATGGAGTAACTATGACGTAACTAGTTGTAAAAGCAGATACTGTCCAGATTTCTTTAATTCTACCTCTTCAAACGTGTACTCAAATAGCAAACCTGCACTGCTAGGCAGTCTCAGGTGCTTCTGGTGTTGTACTAACTCAGGCCTCACAACCATCCCGTGTGGTAGATCCGTCGACAGACTGTTTTACAAACGAATACGGAGGCAGAGAAATGCAGGGGCTCTAGGAGGGCCTAGACTAGTAAGTAGTTGCAGCCAAAATGCGTGTGTGCTATTGCTCCCACTTTTGAGAAGGCGACTAAGACATAGGTTAATTTGTCCAAGGTGTCAATACATGTACAGTGAGACTTTTGAACCCAAGCAATGGTTCTCATCAGATGTCAGCAAGCCACGGCCAGCCTGTTTTTGTAGATTAAGGAGACACAGCCACACCCTCTTGTTTGGTATCGCCTATGGACCGTCTGGCGCTAGAATGGCAGCTAAGTAGTTTTAAGAGAGACCTTTGGGCCTGCAAAGCCTAAAATATTTTTTGTCCCTTAGAAATTCTGTTTGCTGACCCCTGGTTTTCACCACTCAACACCATGATCTTTCTTTCAAGGTGTGCCTGAAAACACAGGGTGTGGTCAGGCTGCAATGGAAAACTTGGACATTTTCTACCCATCTGTCACAAAGTGTCCAGAGACAAAGGGGAACTAATTCCTTATCCACAGCAAACGGCGCAAGTCTTGATTTCCATCACAATCTGAATGACAGTTAAGGAGGACAGAGACTTATAGATTGAGGAAACAATGAAAGATCAGAACCACCAAGAAACATTTCAGAATCACTCTTCTGCCTTAACTAGAATTAAAGCATTTGGGAGATGTTTTGTATAAAATCCATACATACCACACCACTTCTGGATTCAGTTTTTAGAAAGTAACAACTGAGCTATAATTTTATCTTCTAAGTGTTAGTATTTATCCATTCATATAAACAATATAATCTGTATAGTCTAGGCAATGACTGTCTGGACTAAAGGTCTGTGTAAAAAAAAAAAAAGGAGGGGGTAAGGAGGGGGGTAAGCAAGTCTAGTCCAGAATGGTTTGTTACCCCTGCCCCTCTGCTTCAGAAGTTCAAGTGTTGGAAATGAAAATCCCAGCCTCCTCGTTGCAGTTGGTTCACACTCTTCTGAAACAGTGGTACTCCCATGTTTGGAACTAAGGAAATCAAAGACGGCAGCTTCTGGCCATCACTCCTTTGAGGCAAAGAGGAATAGGAGCAGTGATTTCTATGCAACAAGATGAAAGCCAAAAACCTGTTTTATCCAATACCTGTAGGCAGAATGAAGCCATACTAAATAAAACATTACCTTGCTGTGAGGGGCTTCCAAATTGCTTAAAATGCCTTAATAAAAATATAATGCTCACACCACTATTAATATGCACCCCCCTTATTTACTATGAGACCAGGTGCATCAAGAATGTTTATTTGCGTATTATTTAGTGATGGTTCGGTTAGTCAAACTACAACTCCAGAGTTATGATAAAGTTGCCTCCCATTACAGAAGTGTCAAATTAGCTTTAAGACAATTTTACTTTTCTTTAAATTTACAGCATTAAAAAAATACTCCAAATAAGTTTTGCTACAAATTTCTAATACTTGTGCAGGTAACTTAATCCTTTGTTACAAAATACCCAGAAAACGTAAGAGCCACACACATGATTTTCCTCCAGAAATAGCTTGGATTCATAAATATACCATTGTTGGCTGACACGCAAGGCCACCAGGCAACTAAATTTGGTACAAAAGGAAAAAACATGAATTTTCATCTTGTGTAGATAAAATGAGGTATTAAAAATGTGTCCCCAGATAATTCCAAAGAACCGTTAGTTCATGAACATATTACAATTAGTTACGAGCCCTGGATTTCCGGATCATGGCACAGTAACAGCCTTTAATACCAACCTTTCCCTGATGAATGCGATTCAGTTTCAGTTGTTTCTCTATTTCTAGCCCGAGGATGGATCTGCACCCATTTACTTCTTTCAGGGATCTTACTGACTCTTCACTGGTCCATCTTCTGACTTTCCCATTAGTGTTTAAACCAGAAGCTACGAGTCTCACCCGTAAGTACTTAGTACAGAGCTTTGCAGACACTAGATTCTCCAAAAACATGCAGCCATCTTCTGATCACACTTCCATTTCAACTTAGGCAGGCGCGCCACATTTTTAACATGTTTTAAGTGTTGTAATAATTTAAATTAAAAACAACAGCGAAACTGCTATTGCAATCAGTACACGATTCGGCCTTCCAAACTCTATTCTACATAAGAAAGCACAAAAGAGTTGTCTTGACACATTTTACTCCAACAGGAATACAGGGTATAAAGTAGTTCCAAGTGTTACCCACACACGTTACAAAACAGTCGAGTAGGTGCCCACTGAAAGCAATGATTGTGCTGGTGAAGTCATTCAATGCTGTTCTGCAGGATACTGAAGCTTCTGGGCTAACAATGTGCTGAAAACTGAAAATATATTTGAAGGATATTTGCTACCAAGTGAACCATCTTAATTTTAACTCATTCTTTCTATTCCATTTCAGATTTAATTTTAATAAAGTAATGCAAATCACTTAAAGAAAAAATCTTTTAATTTTAAATTCTGATCTATGCATAAAATTCATTTTTGTATCACGGTTAAATTTAGTACAAACTATAAAAGTGTTAACACTGAAGTTTCAACAGAAATCTATTAAGATCCCTTAGAAAAATTATGTAAAGAAACAACAGCAAGTCATTCACTGCTATGAGGTTAACACACAAGGAAAAAAATTTCATACATTTTACTGAATTTATCAGCAAATAATTTTAGGCATAATACTTATCATAAAATTAAAAGTCTGAAAGTTGTACGTGGCTCCCTATCAATTACAATTTGCAGTGAAAATACTAAGCCAGATCTTTTTTATCTACCAGAACAACACTAGTTTAAAAAAACTATTGGTTGAAATTTGCAAACTTTAAAGGGATACCAGTTGTGAAGGAATAGGTATATAACTTAGCTTAAATTAAAGTGGAAGATGGTAAAAACTAAATGCACAAGGAAAATATTAGGGGAAAAAGAAAACCTTCGAAGACATAGTTGCTACTCTAAAAAAATATTAGCTTATTCTTATATTAAAAACATTAAATGAATCAAAGCCAGACAGTACTGAATTTCTACACAGATCTCTTTGTACTTCAATGTTGTTTATTGAGTGAATGAGACACTACTGCCAGACATGCCAACGACACTTCACATTCAAGGGCTGGAAGCTGGAGAGCTTTCCAGATTGAGTCACTGCATAAGCCTTTTGGGAAAAAACTGAAAGTGACATCAAATATGACATCTTCATGCTTGTTTTTGTCTTCAGCTTTTTTTTTCTTCCAATTTTTAGATCTACTGGTTTGTTGGGTAGAAGGCTTCTTTCTACCCTACAAAAAGACTCACATCCAATTAATAGAACACTAGGTGTATAGCAAATTGTTTTAGTACACATCTATACTGAATAACTGATCTTAAAGCTGTTTTGTCTTAAATTTCCTTAAGTCTAATGAGAAAAATTAATTTTCCTTCCCTTTCACCTTCACGTGGGTGGCTTATACCAATAGAAAAATACTCTTCAGTGCTGCTGTAGGGCTTACAGGGAACCTCTTCAGTGGTACCATAGAAATCCTTTCAAACCCCACTCTGAAACCCAGTGCTTCTCTTCCTGCTGTTGTGGCTTTGCAGAAGAATGGCCTACACAACACAACTCTACCGTTCTCTTTTGCTCAAAAACAAAACAAAGAAACCTAAACAAAAGGGTAAACGTTTATTTGGAGTTAGTTTTCTGGTGGTGATATTAAGGCCCTTCAAGCAGAGTTCAGGAGCTCCTGTATGGCTGCCTGCTGCTCGGGACTGAGCTGTGCTATGCACTCAGTCCACAATCCTCCAGAAGTCTAGGAAAAAACAATTTCAAACATTTAGATTCAGTGAAATGGTCATTTAGAAGTATTTTACTAATCATCATTAGGTAGACTATAATAATGCCAAATACTTTCTGTCGATGTAGTTTGAGGAGTGCCATCATAAAACCAAGAAATCTATGCATTTCTTTAAAGTTCATTTCACTCACACTGTTTTCTTCATCCAATCTAACCTGAAAAGCTATATTAGATAGAGGACACAGTCAAGTAAACAACACAAAGGAATAAGGAGCATAAATCACTTAAAAAACTTTGGTAGCTGACAGCTTATTTACTATTAAAATCTCATCTTTTTTTCTTCACAGACAATGCAAAAAAAACCTTCTACAGGAATATGCGCTAAGCACCAAGTGGAAGGTTCGAAGTATCTCAAGTTTAAGACAAACATTTTAGTACTGATAAAAGATGAGAACATATAGACAGAGTATACATTAAGTAATCTGAAGGTTGGAGACAAGAGAATATAAAAATGAAACTTCCTTTGCTCATTGGGTACCTATTTTTTTCCTTGTAGAATAGAAAACAAAACAAAACAAAACAAAACACCTCTCCAAGAAACTGTTTTATTTCCGCAAAACAGCTTACCTGTACTTGGCGGACTACATTAGCCAGACGTTTGGCACAAGGATCTTCATGTTTAATTGCCTCATGCATTTCTCCTTCTGCAATTATACTGAATATTTTGGGCAGATTGGTATTGTTGGGGCCAAGAACGATCGGGTGATTACTGACCAAAGAGAAGAAAGCCATTATAAATGAAAGTTAAGGAAAAATTATGCAAGCACTCATATTTTCCTATATCCTTCCCCTAATATGGAATTCTGCTATAGGATCTTTATAAAATGATTATGCATTCATTAAAATCAAATTCAGTGGCAGGAAAACCAGCTAATTTTATTTATTAGCTCTTCAGTGTTTTCCCATGTAAATTAAGAAAAATACTTGGCTCATCTCTCAGGTTAGTTTCAAGGGCCAAACAATAAATAGGACGTTCTAAGTGCCTTCTAAATAACTTGTGACTTATTAAAAAAAAAAAAACAAAACAGAGCTATTACTAAGAATAGCAGTTTCTTATATGGCAAAATGATTTCCAAATAAATGTGAAGTTCAAAAGGATTTATGGGCATTTTAAGAGTAAGCCAGGGGGAGTCTGGGTGGCTCAGTCGGTTGAGTGTCCGACTTTGGCTCAGGTCATGATCTTGTGGTTTGTGAGTTCGAGCCCCATATTGGGCTCTGTGCTGACAGCTGGGAGCCTGGAGCCTGCTTCCGATTCTGTGTCTCCCTCTCTCTCTGCCCCTCCCCGACTCATTCTCTCTTTCTCCCTCTCTAAAAAAAAAAAAAAAAAAAAAAAAAAGAGTAAGCCAGGAAATAAACGTCAGGCAAGTTTAATGGAAAGAAACATAACAGTGTATTTAACTAGGATTCCAGTCTTTGTCATTAAGAGAATTTCACAACAGTCCTTTCCAAGGGAGATGATCAAAGAGCATGATGGAGAAGTGGTCACTTCAAAGGCAGTAGTAGATAAGGAGTGTGCAGTCTCCACCAGGGTTAGCACATCCCTTAATGACAGTTCTCAGTGGGAACACACAAATACACTTGCGTGAACCTGAACTTAAACAGATATGAAGGAATATGCTCACTGGCCTATTTCTACGAATTCCAGATGAGTGGTTGTAGCCCTTGGAGTTATTCATGAATAAAAGCAGTAATTAGTAGTGACAGAGCCTCGATCTGATTAACATTTAGGAGAACTTGGACTTAGAAAAACACACCACAGAACATGCCTTTGATTTGATAGCTTCTGTAGCCTCCAGGTTGTTGCAATTCTTAGATATACTCATGGACACAAAAGAGCATTAATAATGCCAGAGCCCAGGGCCAGATCTTGATTACCCAACTGGAATACTTTCCTTATACCACTGATTCTTGAATCCAAAAACCATGGTGCTAATGACATACTTTGATCTCATTATACTAACACATGATACACGTCAATTCTACTTCTGTAAAGTGGGGATTAAAAAAAATATATAAAGCCAAATAAATAAACAATAGATACATGACGTGACATTTTGGTGACATAAACGGGCAACAACATTAAAAGGGAAACTTTTTTTTTTTTTTAAGTAGACTCCAATGCCAAGTGTGGAGCCCAGTGTGGAGCTCAAATTCATGACCCTGAGAGGGGACCCAAGCTGAGAGCAAGAGTCAGATGCCTGGGGCACCTGGCCAGCTCAGTCAGTTGAGCATCTGACTTTGGCTCGGGTCATAACCTCATGGTTCGTGAATTCGAGCTCCATATCGGGCTTTGTGCTGACAGCACGGAGCGTGCTTTGGATTCTCTCTCTGCCCCTCCCCTGCTTACATGTGCACGCACTCTCTCTCACAAACAAACAAACATTAAAATTTTGAGAAAGAGTGACAAAGCGTGAATGGGGGAGGGAAGACAGAAGGAGACACAGCATCCAAAGCAGGCTCTAGGCTCTGAGCTGTCAGCACAGAACTGACACGGGGCTCGAGCTCCCGAACTTTGAGATCATGACCTAAGTGGAAGTTGAACACTTAATCAACTGAGCCATCCAGGCACCGCTATGAACGGTTAGAAAAAAAAAAAAAAAAGAGTTGGGTGTTTGACCTGAGCCACGCAGACACCCCTGAAAGAGAATCTTCTTAAAACATTATGTTCTATAATGCCTCATCTGTTGAATTCCATAAAGAACAAGTCAAACTAGATCTAACTGTAAGGCAGCGTTAACTGTGATACGGTTTTAAAGACAACATTATTAGAAACCTATACATCTGGGGGGCTGTGCACAGGAAACACTGTTTAGAGAGGAAGAAAGTGAGGTCTATTTGTCCTTTTTCTTACCTTTCGATCAAGTCACACAGATAATTGAAAGTCTGAACAGCTTCTTCTTTATCCTCATGAAGTGGAAGCCAAGACAACCAGTGAGGCAGGACTTCTTCCACGTTCACACAGTCAGGCTTGAACTTCATAATCTTCCCCACTGCTGAGATGCAGTTCTCTGTGGCATTGACGTTTTCTTTGGTCTTAGAATCAGCAGACTGAATAACTCTTACCAGCAGTGGAAGTGCTTCTAAAATAAGCAATTGCAAAAAGGTCAGTTTTTTAAAACCTCACATTTTCATGCAAAGCCAGTATTTTTTATATAAATATTTCTTTTTATCTTCGGTCCAGTTATCGATTGTAGTGAAGAATTATTGAAGTTTCCAGCCCATTTTGTTTTCTTGGCTGCAGAGCCAGACCTAAGAAGGAAAGGAGGATTGCCCCGGCATGGGCCGGAGCATCAGTGCTCCACTAACTGGGAGCCCAAGAGGTCGGCAGACTCAACATTCAATTCCCGATCATCTCAGGGTACTTCAAGCTTTTAAAAGCCTCCAGCTGTATTCCTGCACTGGCTTTACAGGGACCCCCATATGTTTTAAAAGTCCTATGCCGCAGCTGGGGTGTACCTCCCAAGCCCAAAATGAACTCTATTCTGGAGGATGGGGGTGGGGAAGCTCTGATTCCACTCAGATTTCATTTCCATATCTCCGAGAATAAAGACGGTCAATTTGTGTATGTTATAGGTGAGACGTTTGAAAAAGGGAAGAACAACACAGCAGAAATAGCTATATAATGTTTGGGGATGTGGAAAAGAGAACGAGAGCGCGATAAAAGGGATGCCTGGGACCGAGCAGAAGAAAGTACCTGTACAGAAAGGCCGGTAGTTCTCTCCACCGTACTGTGCCATGACACCCAGGCCATACGCAGCTGCTTGCCTCACTTCGGGGCTGCTGTCGCACACATATTGGAGCATCGGCCTTAAAAAATATTCTGCGTATTTAAAAGAGGCTGGACTACAGTGCTCTATGACATCATCAAAGATGCACAATCCCCATTGTCTGTCTGGCCATGGTCTATGTGGACACTATAAAAGAGATAATCTTTTAAGCTCTGAATACTGGAGTACACGAAGAACGTTAAAAAAAATTCACTATAGGCTATCATGTAAGTGATAAGCTTACATGGATATTCCAGATACAGGCAACGAAAAACACAGTAATAATCACTTCTTGTGAATCCTCAAATTACAACACAGATTTAAGGAAGTACAGGTTTAAAAGACTTTGTATGATTTTTTAATAAAATCCCACAATTTGATATCAGCATATACCGGAAGAACCAACAGCAGCAACAATGTGGGTACATTTAATTCACAAAAAAGACAATGATAATGCTGTATTTAAAGAACAACAATAAAAGTTATGAAGATGTTAACTTTATATATCCACTCAACAGGCTAAGTCCTATGTGCCTAAGTTTTTAAAAAAACGTGCTGCACTACTAAATACAAGATTAAAAGCCAAAGTGAGACAGATTTCTATTGATTGCTTTTCATGTGTATTTTAAAGACTGAATACATAAGGCCATCATCCAGAATCTATGAATGCTGGCTGTATGTAACAAGGATTTTAAGGGAGTCCTCTAGGGTCCACTGAAAAAAACTAATTATGTTGATAACTGAGCAGTGCACGGATAACCTGAAATAATGAAAAGTCATTTGTATGTCTTTGGAATGCATTCTGATTTAACTGAACTATGGAAAACTTAATTAGCAAACTTCTAGCATGTATCAAATGAGAAAATATCAAGGGCAATGCAATAAACCTGATAAAATCATGGAAACTCTTTAGGATTTCTAAGGTCCATTTTAACCTAGAAGTGTGTTTTCAAGTGCTGCACTGAAACAATCCCAGGTCAACTATCTAAAATAACGGTCAAAGAGAGGTAACACTTACAATTAGGTTGACAATTAACGGGAGCAGCTGTTCAAACCATGGTAACACCTTTTCCTTGTAGCTACTGAATATTGAGTGTAAAATGTCTGACACTTTGGTCAGAATATAAACATCGTTATCATCCTAAAAACAAAAACACACACAACACCCATATGTATCAAAAGGCATCTCCACTATTACCGCTAACAGTAACATTCATTTACAAAAATCTAGGAAATGCAGAAATTAAACTACTCATCACTGTAAGGGCACCTCTACGGCCGGGTGTCACGCCTCCCACCTGCCGACAGAAAGAGAAGTGCGGCCAGTACTGCACTTCCTCCAAAGACTTTCCTTGGAACATACCTACATTTCAAATTCTGAAACAGAAGTGTTTTTACTTCAGTAGTATTTTTTGCTTTCTGCAAGAATGTTTCTAATTTTGGAGCATCTGGGTGGAGAGATGTGGGGTCAGTTAACTGACAACACCTCATCCCTGGGAGCAATTTGTGTGTGTCAGCATGGGAGCACCCTGCACAGAAAGGGATGGACCACGCACGGGAGCACCCCACACAGAAAGGGGATGAGCCGTGTGCGGGAGCACCCCGCACAGAAAAGGGACGAGCCACGCGTGGGAGCACCCTGCACAGAAAGGGGATGAGTTGTGCACAGGAGCACCCGCACAGAAAGGGGATGACCTGCGCACGGGAGCACTGGTCCACCAGGATGGCTACGTGCCACATCCTGGAACCTAAATATGCAGCTGAAATACATCTGATGGCATCAAGTGGTTTGATGAGAGAGCTGAACAAAGCAACGTAGAAGACTTATTTCAACCACTGCATGTGTATTATTTATAAGGAAATTCTCACTATCCTGTGATCTGGTAGAAAGACAGCTGTTGTTACAAAAAGATCTGGCCTTAAGCCCTAGACTCGCGGCAGTGTGTGGCTTTAGACAGTCATTTAACACCTGACTTTGAGTCCACTAATCTTTAAAACAGTGAATACGCCAGCCAATAAAAATTTGCTGAGAGGCATATATAAAAGAAACACTAGGTGAACTTAGAAGTGCTGTCATGTGGGAGGTATTGCAGCAAAAACACTCACACAGCATCCAAAACACAAATCAGCTAACTTCAATTACTTATTCTCTAGATTAGTAAATGAAATACATGTCAGATTCTTCCGCTAAAAATTACCGATAATTACATCAGAATGACAAGTCAGAAATGAATTAGAAACTTAAGCATTTAAAAATGTTCCAGATGCAAATGATCATATAAATTAAGTTCTGAAGGGAATAATTTACCTCATCTTGTAGTGACTCTTCCACCTGTTCATCATAGTCTTCATCTTGTCTTTTAACTAAAACACACCCAAATAAATGTCTTTTTAAACGGTCGCCAAAACGGTCAAGGATTACATTCAGAAATAAAAGCGTGGAGAACTTACCTTGCCGTAATTCTTGATTTTTAAAATGTTCTTCGAGTTTAGCTTTCAATATGCCTCCCAATTCTTCAAAATGTTCATTATTAAGGCATCCATCTCCCATTACTTCAATGCACTAATGATGAAATTGAGGAAAGAAGGCAACCCATGAGATTTAAGTGTTTTAAGAGTCAAAAGTTAAGTTCTGTTAAGAATAACACGGAAGCATGAGAAAAATTAACTCAGCATGGTCGAAGACTAACGATTAAATGAGTAGATTACACTTGCTTGGTGTATGTTCGTTACAATGACAGTACTTCAAAGAAAATAATTTAAAAAATATTTTTATTTTGAACATGTCCTGAGCAGATCTTAAATGCCAGGCATTACTGCTAGGAGCTGACATCTCAAAGATGGAGCAGACTATCCAGCTTCTGAGCAGCTCAATTACCACACACACGCTCTACACAAACACAGTGGGGAAAAAGGACAAGGGGGTGCTGGGAGGGCACTACAGGCTGAGGAAATCACATGCACAAAGGCCCAGGGGGGCCTCCTTTGTTAAAATAGAAGAAATGTGAACTGTAAGAGTGTAAATGGGGACAAATGAAAGGTAATGAAGAACTTTTAAACCAAACTGTGGAGCAGACCATGGAGCCGTGAACAATGGGGGTGACCAGGAATATTGGGAAGAGGAGTGCAAGTATCGAGGAAGTTCATGCCTGAGAAAAGGAGAATGAACTGGGAGGGAAAGAAAGGAGAGAGACATCGGGAGCAGACCAAAGGAGGCGATCTCAGCACAGAGAAGACATAAGGGAAAATGAAGAGCAGAGGCATCTAGGAGAGAATAGGACAGAAACTAGGTGTGAGCTGGAGATGAGCCAATATTCTGCAGTTGGATTATTAGGTAAATGACGGTGGCAACTTATCAAGACTGGACTAAAACGTTAAAATAAGAAAGAAACATTTTCAGTAAATAAAAAAAATCACTTGTTATAAGATCGAATTTTATTTATTTTTAGCAAGACTAATATATGAACATACAACCTTATACATACTTTTAAGAGAAGAATATTTACCTTTGCAAAAGAATGCATTATTTCTGAGAGGACATCTGAGTCTGGTTCTGTGCCAATGGCCTTGATTAGAGCATCACACATAAAATGCCACATCTGTGTGAGATACTCAGGACCACGAACTCTCGCACATTCCAGGAGAAGAGGCATGGATTCTGCTGCCGCCACTCGAACACGTTTTATTGTTAAGGAAACGTAATCAATACTTTCAGACACACTTAGTGTAATTCCTCTCCTTGAAAGATTGTTCTCTCATTCTGCTTACGTAAATGTTAAAGTGTTCACCGAGTGCCAGTCATATGGCCAGATTATCTGAGAATGCTATCCAGGAGGTTGTGTTAAATATATCGTGTGTATAAAAACAGACATCTCCCTGGCCATATGACTTATCCTTGTCTTTTCTGTCACCTACAATACAGCAGTGAGTCTCAAATGTGACCTGCAAACACAGAAATGATTGTAAAAGGTTCTGGGACCCTTAGAGCATATCTTAGTATGTTCTCATCCCCAAACTTATGCAATATATATTTCTAATGGGAAGCCTGGTGGGGGGATGGCACTCAGTTGGTAAGTGTCTGACTCTTGGTTTTGGCTCAGGTCATGATCTCACAGTTTTGAGTGTGAGCCCCATGTCAGGCTCCACACTGACAGCGTGGAGCCTGCTTGGCATTTTCTCTCTCCCTCTTTCTATACCCATGCCCCCTCCGCCCCCACCGCTCATTCTCTCAAAATAAACAAACTTTAAAAAAGAAAATTTAAAAAAATGTTATAAATGCAACCAAAGCTATATTTCTCCTGGGAACACTAATTAAGTTCTCCTGTCAGAGCCTTTTCAGTTTCAATGAAGACCAAGCTGCCCCTCCCTATCTAGTGTCAGTTGTGACATCAGGTTGTGAGACTTCCCTTTGTCCTCTCTCATCATGGTAAGTTTCTCTTGCGCAAAAGCCATCTTCTGTAAAGGATACCACTACAGGATACTGCATGAGGAACTAAAACAAAGGGGCTCTGGAGTCAGGAAGATCTGAGTTTGGGTCTGGGCTCAACCACTCTGTTGGGCTGTCCCTTTTTTTTAAACCCATCTACGAAATTGTGTGTGTGTGTTAAGGCCTAAAAATGTTTCCATGTATTAATTACGACAATCATGTTAGGAAGGAAAACATTTAACATGCAGATTTATCAAGAAAGGTTTCTCCAAGGTGATACCCACATTTGAAATGTAGGACTAGGCCACAGAAAGTTATCAGCGGGTCTCTTAACCTATTAAGAAAACTCTTAGTTTCAGGGCACCCGGGTTGCTCAGTCGGTTAAGTGTCCGACTTCGGCTCAGGTCATGATCTCACCGTTCGTGAGTTCGAGCCCCGTGTTGGGCCTGTGCTGACAGCTCAGAGCCTAGAGCCTGCTTCAGATTCTGTGCTTCCCTCTCTCTCTGCCCCTCCCCCTCTCGTGCTCTGTCTCTCAAAAAAGTAACGTTGAAAAAAAAATTATAAAAAAGTCTTAGCTTAACACCACCAACAGATATTTAAGAAAAGTTCTTATATACAACTACAAACATTTGCTAAAAATATCAATCCTTAAAATCTTTCCAGTGGTTCACAGAAAAAGCTGTCAACTAGAAAATAGGTAACATTTTCTTCTTGTTTTTGGCACAAACAAAAACCATGACACTAAAGCACCTGCAAAAAATGTAGTTTATAAACTTAAATTACAGTTAGTGCAAACAATCAATCACAGTGAAGCACACATCAGTTAACACAAAGTCAAACACTCAAGCTACAATTTAACTAATTCTAGAAATGTTTTGCATTCAAAAATTATAGGATATCATCATGGAAATAAAATTTCAGTAGAGGGACCATCAGTTTGACAACTTGTTCAGTGTATTCCACAAAGCCTTCCTTTAACTCTTTAGCATAGCAAACCTGAAACCAAAGTATCAGAAATCAAGATCCATGTTAGTTTTTAGGTACTAACATTTATTAAATAGCAGAATCGTAAGGACCACAGAATGCTGCACCCTGACTGGAAGTACACTTAGAGCTGCATGCAGGACTGTGACAAGTATCTGGGAAATACAAATATAAATGTAGAAAAAGCTGTACAAAGGGAAAGGGCCTTGGCGTGACTGCAGTATACGCTGTCATTCAAAGACCGGAACACCCCACGTTTTTAGTGTTGTGTGTGGGAGAATGGTGCATAAGTTTCAGCACTCTGAGGTACTTCAAGCAAAATATATCATTGAAGAAAAATACTTTAAAAAGATATAAAAAACCCGAACACTTAATTGTAGTGTATCACTCTGTAAATCTGCAAATAGGCTTATGTTATTTTGTAATAAAAAAATCATTTCATCAGTGAAACAGAAAAATAATGCTGCTTTAAAAATAATTGTTTCTCGGGGTGCTTGAGTGGCTCAGTCGGTTAAGTAGCTGACTCTTGGTTTTGGCTCAGGTCACCATCTCATGGTTCGTGGGACTGAGTGAGCCCTGTGTCATGCTGTCAGCACGGAGCCTGCTTGGGATTCTCTCTCTCTGCTCTTCCCCTGCTCGCGTGCTCTCTCTCAAACTAAACAAACTTAAAAAAAAAAAAAAAAGTTTCTTTACTTTCTTCCACATTAAAAGATTTGATAATTTTGTTTAGAGATGTTACATTTACATTTACTCTCTAGTTGAAAGATACCACAAAAATCCAAAATATCTATGAATTATATTATAGGCATAAATGTTTACAATATATAGTAAGTACTGATGATAAAAATAAGTTCAAGAAATACAAGTTTAAATGAACTGGTAAATACAACAATGTTTTATTAATGCAAGATAAAATTTAAGTTATTAACTTTTATTTGGGCTTACTCATCTGCTAAGTTTGTAATATACCATAATTTCTTAATTCTACCTTTAAGAAAAATAGATTATTGTCCCTGTCTGTAACACATGCTCATAAAGGGGAAGGGGAGGGAAAAAACCAAACAAAAAAACCTCAAAGAGAACTTGCACACAAGACCTCATAACACTGCAAGAGGTAATTACTGTAAACATTTTGATGTCCCTACCATGTTTATATTTTTTATATGACTGACATCATACCAGTTATATTTTCAGTAGCATGAGCACATTTCTGTTCATTCATTCATTCAAAAAATATTCCTTGGTCATCTTATCTACTATACACTAAGCACAGAATAGACAAAAATCCTTGCCCCAACATAGCTTTGTATCAGCTGGGTACAATAATTATTATCTTCCTGATAACAGGCATTCAGGCTTTTCATTTTTGTTGTTGTTATTAGAAACAGCAGTGATCATGAAGTTTACCTACATGATTTCTTTATCCAGAAGTGGAAATGTTGGGTCAAAATGTTTCTACATTTTATTTTTTAAAGAATATATTCCTGCTCTTCAAATAATTTCTTTAACATCTATGGGAGGCACTCCTCTGAAATGTGTGTATGAATGTGTTCTAAGAACTCGTCAACTGAAGTCTGATAAACACTATACGCACTCACCAGCATCTGACAAGCAGTGGACTTTTCTTCCAGTCCTGCAGTTTTAATACCAAAACTTTGCTGATCTCCAAGGTTCACAAACTCCCAACCGTCATCATCACTCATGTTTTCCATGTCTTGGGCTGTTAACAAGGAAGAAAACAAATTCACGTTAAAAATAATCACAGGGAGGAATTTTACAACTGTTATGTCTTCATGAAGACACCTACTATCTAAAAGGGCTACTTCAGGCTTAATTGAAGCGGTCTTCATTAAAGGCCCCATAACCACTGGAAGGTACTGCTGAAATTCTTTTCCAAGAATTTTGCACATTCTGGCCCATGCTGAGATCATGTAAGAGATCTGGGGGAAAAAATTAAAATTGATTTCAAAACAATGGTAAATAGACAATCACAAAGAAGCCATTTCCCTATTTCATACAAACAATGTTTTATTTCACATTCATAGCCCTTCAAGCAGAAAGTACATTTCCTAGAGTCATATACTTAAAACATTCAGAAACAAAATCACTGTGAGCCTTTGCCCTGGGATAGAGAGAGCAGGTGAGGGAAAAGAGGAACACCAGGACTGTGTCTTATTTTTTTCTTACTTTCAAGAAGCAATATATAATTTTCTCTAATAGCATGTGAGTCACATATATAAAATCTACTTAACCATTTTAACTCCTAGGCCCTACATTTTTTGAAGACAAGAACATATTTTATCTGACTGTACCTTTACTGCCTAGCATTCCATTCATTAAACATTTATTAACACCAGAGAGAACATCCCTTTCTCCTAGCTGTTTCAATTTTCTGTGTAAGTGGCTGGGTGTTTTTAAGACACCTCTTCTACTACTGTGTTTACATAGCCTGAATCACCTGCAAACCACCAACAGAGGATCTAGTTCTAATTCATCATCCCTGTAACCCAGAAAGTGAGTTGATTTTTACTAATATATCTCACGTGCGTAAACACACATATTCTCCACACCTACTCTAAAACAAACAAAAAACCCCCCCACACACACAAAAGAAAAAACAATCTAAGTTCATAGGAAATAATGATAGCATGGCCATGTAAAGTCCAAATGTAACCCAGCAATTATTTATGGAGTCGCTGTTATTCATTAGGCATCGTGAATACTATTAGGACCATGACACACACTTACAATTTACAACACTGTGTCGTAAGGACCCACTATCAAGACTTATACTGGCCTTGAAATATGAGCTGGGATTAGTCAGGCTGCATGGGGCAGGGGTGAAATGAATGTGTGCTCATGGGCAGAAAGAAAAAAGCAGAGCAGGTTTGTGGGAAGTCATGTGGCAATGACAGGGCCGAGAGATGTCCAAATGGAGATGTCTAGTAAGCGGGGGGATCAATGAACCCTGAATTGAGAGAAAGATCTGGCAGTTACAGCACACGGAGGAAAACTGAAGCCATGGTGTGGATGACACTGCTCAGGAGGGAAGAGGGCCTAGGACAGAACCCTAAGAGCATAAAAATACCCAAAAAACCAAAAACCAAAAGCCAGAGTCAGGGGAGAGAGCAGCCAGAGCAGACTGAGAAAAAGATGGCATGAGAAGTAGAAGGAAAGCCAGTGAAGAACGTCTCTGCAACCAGGGATTATCTCAAGAAAACTATCACTCAATTTCTTTTTTTGAGTACTTTTAACTTTATACTAGATGTACATCTAGGCCAACATGTGAAAGCTGCTTTACCTGGGGATCATCATCTTCCATATCGCTAAAGTCCGTCTGGGTCTTCAACAAGAGCTGCATCACATCTGATGCATCTTGCATGAACTGGAAGAAAATATTTGGGAAAATCAACACCGGTGTTTCTCGTGGCTATCAGAACAGAGAGGTGCTCACCACTACCCAATTTTGGTTCTTGTATAATAACACAACTTTCCAAAAGAAAATCCATTACATTTCCCACATGGGTCATAACCCCTTAGACAAAAGTATCACACTGAAAAATTTTCATCTATGTTGCACACACCTAGTGCTCTTTCTAAAAAATAGATTCTACAGTGAAGGTCAGAGTGAACTGCAGTATAAAGGAATTTCTAATGATATCAAGTTTTGGTCTATAGTTTATGTATTTCCAGCAGTAAAAAGATAATCCAAATCCAGAAAGAAAACTTTGGATTGCTCCCTAGAAGTATAGGATTTTCAGGTAACTCTGTGTAGTTCTGCCAATCCCCACTGTATAAACAGGCAGTGTTTCAGAGACAGTTTGAAAATCAGACAGAGTAGGAACATGAAAATATTGTATTGATTAGGTTCTCAGTATCTCACAGAAAATAATTTCTAAGGTAAAGTTAACACTGGTGCTGGTTTTGGAGGAGACCAACTGGAGAGGTTCTACTGTTGGTAGTTCTGAGAATTAGAGCGCGAGAGGTCAATGACAGGGGGGACTTCATTTGGATCAGCTTTGAGACTCTGATATGCTGGCTGGAAGACAAATACATCTGCCAATGGTCCTTGCTAATTATTTTCTGCAGAACTATATGTATAGAGATTTCTCTTAGGACACCTGATGGTTTTTGGATTAACAAGAAAGCAAACGGAATGTTACCAAGTACGTGTTTAAATGAGTGAAGCTAAACATATGGATCTTGAACTCCACACGCCTCCCAGTAGACTGTACATGTGGTAGGAAGAGGAGGAGATTTCAAGAGCATAAATGAATTAAGAAAAAAACCTTAATATTAATGCTGAAAAAATGAATTTCTATATAAAGCTAGAATTACAGGAGAGTAAGATAATGGAAAAAAAAACAAGTATCCGGAAAACCATTTAGCAGAAGGAAAAGGCCTCTAAGTGCCTCCCTCAATGCCTCCACAGCCAAACTACAGACAGTAAATTCAGCCTTCTACAAATCACTTACTTTTTCCTTCCCAACAGCTAGACCAATGAGGCTGATGCACTCAATAGTTTTTCCTCTGAGAAGTCGGAGTTCCTTCTGAACTGCGTTCTCGACGATGTGCTTTAGTGATGGCATAAATAAGTCATAGTAGGGGACAAATTTTTCCTCTGCGGTATCTGCAACTGATGCGATAGATGTCACAACTTGTTCCAGAACTAACTTGGTGCCTTTCTGAATCAACTAGGAGAAGGGAGACACACAAAATAAATCATGCAAACGAGAAACTGGAAGAAATACCTGCTCCGAGTTCTCACAGGCTTCTCTGAGACAGCCAGCGGAGACCACCCTCCAGCAGCCCGAGTGGAGACCGTAGGTTCCGGAGCAAATTAAAGAATCCCTGCGGAACTACTGATGTGGGATCTCCTCTCTCTTCTGTTAATGGAATGCTCCTTACTCAGGTCTGCCTTAACTCCAAGCAACCAATTCTCAAGCACAAATCTGATTCCTTTTCCAATTTTTGTATCCCAGCTTGACACCCGTATTTCTCGGTCCTTTTACCTCACTGACTCCCACTACTTACCGTACACTCTGTGCCGTCCTACCATGCATGAGAGAATCCCCTTCATGGTCCATTCCTTTATCTTCTCATGCGACTCTCCCCAGAAGGTAGCACTAATGATCCCATCAGAGCCAGAGCTTTTTAGCCAACCATTTCACTGTCTTGGTGAAACACATGAGCTCCCCTTTCTCCTGCATTCAAGACCTACAGGTTCTCTGACCTGGCTAGTAACAAACACTGGGTACTTGCAGCGGGGCTCATGCTGTCACCTGGTAACATTTTCTAACCCTTGAGGATTCACAGGAGTACCTGACCCAGGGACTATTCCAGATTTGTTTCATTTCCCCCCAATCAACTCCAGCCACTCTGAGCAGAGTTCTTCCCCCTGCACGACCACTTCCACTGCCCCGTAAGAGGGTAACTTACTCCCTTCTTCTGCATCTGCTCCACGTTTCAGGTCTTGACTGCTTCTGATCTCCGAGGAACGTTGTTCCTCATCAGCTACCTTCTCTTTGCACAACTTTTGCTCACATACTTTAACTTCTTCCCCAGGCCATCTTAACAATTCCTTCTTTTAGTCTTTAAAAAATCTGACCTGTTGCCTCTTTGGAGTAAGGGGATGCAATTGAAACTCTATTTACACTTCAGCCCTCTACCCAAACACACTTGTAAAGTCACGTTTGATCCTTCCGTTCCTGATTTAACCAACAAACTCATCTGCCTTCAACTGGGGTCTACCCGTCTTCAGATTCACTCCTGTTCCTTCCTGGTCTGCTGTCACCGGACACTGAACACCGGAACACCTGTCATATTTCAAAAGCCCCTTTCTTCACCTTCGGAGACACTGTATCTTGTCTCCACCTTGTTCTCCTTTAGAACATGACTACGTGAAGTGTGGTTTACTAACTCTTCCTGGTTCATAACGAATTGATGTGTGAGAATTGAGTTAGTAACGTTAGAAACTTTACTTTTATAGCAATTTGACAGTAACTTTGTGTCTGCTAAACACAGGAGTTTTCTTAACAGGTTTTTATTTGTCCTTTTTATTCATTTCATGACAAACTGAGCCTGAATCTTTGCCTTTCTCACTTGCATCCTCTCCTCACACACTGCTGTACTAACATAACTGAGTCTCTTAGGTTCTATTTCTTATTTAAGCTATCACTGTAAACCTTCTATTTGGACAGCCAGGCCTGATTTTAAAATTCAACTTATTTAACGTAAAAATGATATTCTTTCTCATCTGTCTACTTCTGTCATCTAGGTGAGAAGAAGGGTCAACTTTTTTTACTTATCTTTCGTCTTTTTTTTTTTTAAGTTTATTTATTTTTGACAGGGGGTGGGGTGGGGGTTGGTTGGGGAGGGGAGAGAACAAGCAGGGGAGGGGCAGAAGGAGACCGAGAATCCCAAGCAGGCTCAGCACTGTCAGCACAGAGCCCAACGTGGGACTCAAACCCACAAACCATGAGATCACGACCTGAGCCAAAACGAAGAATCAGACACTTAACCGACTGAGCCACCCAGGCACCCCCTCTCTTTCATCTTTTAAAATTCAAACTGGTAGAAACTGTTACTGCTTCCCAAAAAATGACTTTTAGAATCATCTTTCCCCACTAATTTCCACTATTACCACCCAAGCTCTGTGAACAATAATCTTGACAGTCTTAAATTTTCTCCCGTTTTGTTTACGCCTCACAATGCTCCACAGCTAATTTCTTACAATCACATTATCAGGATTTCCTGCAGCAGTTAAGAACAAAATGGGTCTTCCAAATTTACACAAATCAGAATTCAAAATAACTGCCTTGTTTTCAAGGCAATTCACATACTGATTTACCTAACGTTTAGGCTATAACTTCTTTCCCAATTCCAATGTTGGCCTATTCTCTGGTCAAGACTGAATTATTCTACTTCAAACAGCCTAACCTGACTTTCTATTCTTTATGGCCAGGCTGAAAAGTCTCTTTCTCCAGGTCTTACCCACTAAAATAACCTACATTAATCTCTAAATAGGAGCTTAAAGACCTTGAAAACCTACCTCTTGAAGTTTAAGTACCATGATGGAATGTAGATGTTTCACCAAATTGTCTAAATATGGAATAAGCAGTGACTTGGGACAGTCCTCAGTGAAGTTGATCAGAGCGGCAGCAGCATGGGCCTGCACTCGCTGATTGCCCTGGTCCTCCATGGTCTGCAACAGGGCCGCGATCACCTGGAAAACGGAATCAGATAAACACACATTTTGAAACACCACATTTCCAAGCACACCTCCTCTGTTTGAGTGTTTGAGGCATTGTTACTTACCTTCTCATGAAATTTCTTTTGGAAGCCAGGTGCAAAATCTGTAGCCATCTGTCCCACGGCATTACAGGCTGCGTACCTTACTCTTGGATGCTGCAATAGGGGACTTTGTGTAAGTAAAGGTAAGGGGTTCCCACACGGGAACTATGGTAATAAGTATGAATCAGGTATTTACTGGTACTTACAGGATCCTGAAGAAAAAGCAAAACAAAATTTACTATCTCATTTAAAATTCCTTCCATTTGCTGGTGGCATCCTTCACCAATGGCAGATAAGGCCATTAATCCTGCATGCCGGTATTTCCAGTCAGCTACAAAAAAGAATTACAGGTGAAAGAACAGTTAGCCAGTACAAACATGTCATTCTGGTAGTCAGAAGCATAAAAAAAGCTCTCCTTATTTAGAAAAGACCACCAAAATATTTTTATACATTAATTAGAAAAATGGACAGAAAAAAGTGCCCGACTGGACTATTTCACTATGGTAATGGTTATGTCAGACGAGCATTTCTATTCCAAAAGTAGTGCAAAGGCAATATGAAAGAAAAGAGTTTATTAGTATTTATAACAACTACTGAAAATAAGCCTTTTCCCCCTAAGATTTACCATTAGCAACAAATACCTGGATTTTGTGCCACACACTGCTATTTATTAAACATAGAGATTCACTATTGTCCAACCATGGAAATTTACATTTCTTTAAAAAGAACAAAAGCCAAGGAGAAGATACTGCTTTTAAAGAATTTTTATGTAACAACATGGTAAATGAATATAGATGAACATTACACGTATTCTAATATTACTAATGGCTACTTGGTTTTAGACTAGAATATTAGCTAAGCAGTATTTATTATACTGATCTTCATATCATATTCTAATATGTAATTTCCCTGACTCTCATTTCGAAATGTTTATGCTCATTACATTATCGTTCCCTTTAAGCGGTTTCACACAACTTGTGGAACAAAGCAAGACATACATAAATACAGAAAGCTAATATCTGTGTAAAGCAGTGGCTCTCAAGGTGAGGCCCAAGAACCCTGGGATTACTGTCCTGATAATACTCTTTCACTCTCACTCTGAGGGTCCAGTGGAGTATTCCAGGGATTACAACACATGTATGATCCACTGACACCGAATGAAGAAGCAGAAACAAGAACTCAGCTAAGACACTTAAAGATATTTACAAAACTGCATAAGACGACATTCTTCTCGCTAACATATTTTTGTTTTGAAGTCATTCTTCACGAAAAATGTTATTTCTGTTCATGTGTAATGGGTTTATTATGGCTATCTTTAAATGAACATTTTAAATGTTTTTCATCTTTAATAATACAAACACTGATATAACCCACATAAACAAAAGCATTCTAGGATCTTCAGTTGATTTTTAAGAGTGTAGGGGCGCCTGGGTGGCTCAGTAGGATAAGCATCCGACTTCGGCTGGGGTCATGATCTCATAATCCATGAGTTCGAGCCCTGTGTCAGGCTCTGTGCTGACAGCTCAGAGCCTGGAGCCAGCTTCAGATTCTGTGTCTTCCTCTCTCTCTCTGCCCCTCCCATGCTGGCTCTCTGTCTCTCTCTAATATTAAAAAAAAAAAATTTTTTTTAAGAGTGTAAAGGGATCTTAAAAACAAAGTTTGTGAACCACTGGCATAAGAGTTAACAAAAGTTGTAGAGAAGCCTAAAATTATATCAGAATTAATAATTTTTCACTTTGGGGAGCCCAAGATGAACTCCGTTGCAATATACTACTATAAAGAATTTTTTTGAGAGGGCACCTGCACTCCTGCACACCCTGCATGAGCAGGAGACAGGTAGAGAGAGAGGGAGAGAGAATCTTAAACAGGCTGCATGCTCAGTGCAAAGCCCAACATGGGTCTCAATCTAATGACCACAACCTTGAGATCATGACCTGAGCTGAAACCAAGAGTTGATGCTTAACAGACTGACCCACCCAGGCACCCCTCTAACATAAAGAATTTCTGAAAGTTTCCTAATTCTGCTGTTAAGTATTAAAACTTTATTATTAACATTAAATATTTATTTTTAATGCATTTCAATTACTTAATATACCAATAAGCCAACATTTTTCAACTAAGGAATAATCATCCTAGGAAATCAGTAAATCAGATGCTAACCTTTGCATATTGGATTTACTAAGTTTTTTTTTTTAATGTTTATTTTGGGGGGAGAGAGAGACACACACACACACGAGAGAGAGAGAGAGAGAGAGAGAGAGAGACAGACAGACAGACAGACACTGAATCTGAAACGGGTTCCAGGCTCTGAGCTGTCAGAATAGAGCCTGTCGTGGGGCTCGAACCCACGAACCATGAGACTGTGACCTGAGCTAAAGTCGGACGCTTAACCAACTGAGCCACCCAGGCGCCCTGGATTTACTAATTTAAAGAAGAGATGCAATAAATACTTACTGATACAGAAAGGTGTCCTTATTTGGATCAGAGAAATAAAAATAAAAAGATATGTCTGTATATCTCTAATAGGCAGAGTTCCTGAAAGTATGTTCGGCAGAATGTGATGGTATGTTATGGGGATTTAGAAGTGGTTTTTCTCCTTTAAATTTTGCTATTTATTATTTAAAGTAAAACCAGTAAAACTATCTTTAAAAATAGTGTTAAGTTACTAGGAGATACATATCGTTGGCCACTGTTTAAAGCACTTTTCACACACATTAGCTACATCTTTGGATCTAATCTCAAGCCTGGGCATAAAGCAAACATCATTTTTGCCTCTTTTACAAACAAGGAGATTAAGGTGCAGAAAATTTGCTCAAAGCCATACAATTAACAATAACAGATCTTTACTAAGAGTTCATTGCCATATATAATAAAGCCTCTTGCATCCAGCTGGTAGGTGTAGCAAGAAAAACTGAAAAGCCAAATTCTTTAATTACAAATCACAACCACATCCACAACCGATCTATCTGAAGATCACCATCAACCAATAGTGAAACAGTGACTACAATCTTTTATGTCTGTAGGCTACCTTCTTCATCTTAAAAATGGAAAAGCTAGATTCTTTCTCTTAAGCAATCTGTGAAGCTGTCTCTATTCCTTTGGGGAAAAAAAAACCCTCAAAAAATTGAGGAGCTAAAAAAAGGAAAACTGGGGCACCTGCCTGGGTGGCTGAGTCGGTTAAGCGTCTGACTCTGGACTTTGGCTCAGGTCCATGATCTCATCGTTTGTGGGATCAAGTCCCCCAGTGGGCTGCATACTGTCAGAGCAGAGCCTCCTTGGGATTCTCTCTCCCCCTCTCCGCCCCTCCCCTGCTCATGTTCTCTCAAAATAAACAGTTAAAAAAGAGGGGGGAAACAACTATTCAAGACCCATGTATACAATCACATCATTAAAAAGAGTTAATTGTTTTGGGCCATGCCTTTTCAGAAGAATTTTATAGGATAAGAATTAAGTAAATTGTATAAAGGGCTACAGTTCTCAACAGTTCCTTTCATTTGAAACTGGTATTATGTTATTACCCTGCTTTACTACTTTAAGACCTTGAATCAACTGTCTGACCCTCAAGTGTGTCTCTTGCAATGTACCCTATAGATAGGACTATCCATACTTAAGTAAGTCAGGATATCTGTGGAAGAGTATATGCATTAGCATTATTTGTATCAACAAAAACTATTAACATTTAATGGGGTATTACGGAATGCTATGAGGGGGCTATTCTGTGGTGATAGGATATACCCTGGGGTAAAAGCTTAAGTATGGTGTATCTATATGGTATGTTCACATTGTTTTAAAAACTGCATATATGCACGATGGAGGTCAAAGAAAAGTCTCAGAAAACAATTAACAGTGGCCACCTCAAAATCTAATAAGTTAAGAGACTTTTAGTCTATATATCTCTGTTTTTGAATTTTTAAAAAAAGTCAAGCATAGGGTGCCTGGCTCGCTCAGTCGGTGGAATGTGCAACTTTTGATCTCAGGGTTGTTGAGTTTAAGCCCCATACTGGGTATAGAGATTACTTAAAAATAAAATCTTAAAAAAACATAAAAATATAACATGTATACAACAATTTTTGATATAGATATAAATTACAGGTACAGAGGCTGACTGACAAATAACCAGATATTTGTCATGAAAACAATAAAAGAAATAGAAGTGGCTTCTCTTTTTTTATTCAAAGTTTATTTATTTTTGGGAGAGACAGAGATAGCGTGAGTGGGGGAGGAGCAGAGAGAGGGGGAAAGAGAGAATCCCAAGTAGGCTCCACACCACCAGCACAGAGCCTGATGCAGGGCTCGAACCCACGAAACCATGAGATCATGGAGCCAAAATGGAGTCGGATGCCCAACCGACTGAGCCACCCAGGGGCCCCAGAAGTGGCTTCTCTTCTGATTATATATATATTATACATGTATTTTTTAATGTTTCTTTATTTTTTGAGACAAAGAGAGACAGAGTGCAAGCAGGGGAGGGGCAAAGAGAGAGGGAGAGACAGAATCGGAAGCAGGCTCCAGGCTCTGAGCTGTCAGCACAGAGGCGAACGTGGGGCTTGAACTCACAGACCGTGAGATAATAACCTGAGCCAAAGTTGGGACACTTAACCAACTGGGCCACCTACGCGCCCCCTGATTATATATTTTTAAAAATAACAGACAGTGGCTAAGGAAGATCATATGAATCAAATGTGCTAATATTTGTAAACATCAAATGACGATGTCTTATTTAAATTAAAACCTAGATACTTCTGGCTAGGGAGAAAATCTATAGTTTTTCCTTGGTATTGTAATTATCTCCTATGCATTGAAGCCAGTTCTACAGAGGAAATGGAGTATCTGCAGTCGCGAGAAACAACATTCTTTAGCATAAGATTGGATGGTTCCAAAGAGGACTAAACAGAATTTTATCAGTATAACACAAAAATTAGGCTAAACATTGGATATAAAAAGGCAAAGAAAGATGAAGTCTAAGCATTTGTCAGTTTGAGACTTAGAAAGCCACATGCACTATGCTAGCATCCGAGGGAGACACAGCTTACGATTTTGGAGCATCTGCATAATGTGTTCCTTGATCATCGGCAGCACCAGCTTCCCACCAAGTCCACAGGCCATTCGGTCCAGAGCGCTCTCACCAGCAACCGCATTGCTGCACACAAACCAGAACGTATCCAACATGCTCAACACACACAGTGCACTGTGCACATGTATTTCTAAATATGCTATGAAACTAAGGCTGAGAAAGACCGATTTAAGCAGTCTTTCAAATGCATGAAGTTGTGGGTTCAAAATCCTCAAGAAAAGGAGAACACATAACATTTTCATGATTCATTCACCACGATGTAAAAAGTCCTGTCTCAATCTTAACTTTCAAGACTTTGCTCTTTCTGCACACACCCTTCACTGGCTAACACTCAGCTTTGGTGCTCTCAAGACTCAAAGGTATGAGCAGCGTGTTCAAGAGAGCCTGTTACCTCATTTCCCGGACATACATCCTTCAAACTCCATCAACAGAACACAGAACACTGAAAGCGGTGCTCAGACTCAGGGATGCCTTCTCTGCAGTGAACTTACCTACTTTTAAAGGAGTACTAGCTGCATAGCTAACATTTATGCACCGGTGAGACTCAATTCCAGTGTTTTCACTGAAAATGGAAGAAACTTGGGTATAAGAGCCTTTTGCACTGGCTTTGAACTCTAAGATTGGTAGTGAGTTTGTCATGGGATCATCTCCAACTGTCCAGTGAAGAGACTATAAAGATGAAACTATAAATGATTTTTAGAATATATCTAAACTCACCTTGAATATATTCCTGGCCTATTTACCCACAGATAAGAAAATCTTACTCATCTAGCCCAGAGAAAGTAGCTTCGTAAGCCATATAATTGTAAGTGCCTTTTACAGGGCAAACTAAAGGCCAGGGAGCAGCAGCACATTACAGTAACTGAACCAGGGAAAGGAAACCCAATCTGAGCCTGGTCTTCTCTTTAGTCCTATGAGGTAATTTCCAGTGAAGGATTATTTTCATATACTTCAAAACGGCATTTAAGCCAGGGTAGTCATTTTTAATAATGGGACTAAGCCGCGAGATGCACTGTACATTCTGCAAGTCAAATGTCTTTCATTTTACCTAATTCCTGTTATAGTAGCTTATACCAACTACCAGTCTTTCAGGGCAATACTTTCAGCTCTTTGAGAAAGAGAATATGACACACTGGCATTAAACCTTCGTCTACAGACGGGCTATACAAACCCTGGACAAATCAAATGCCCTCTCCATTTCTGACTCTACCTGAGAATGTATCTGTAGGAACACTGAAAGAATCAGTTAAAATAACAGAGTTCTAAAGTGCTACTTCTCACATGCGTGTAAGAAGAGGCCATCATCACCACTGGACAGTGAATAAATAGATTCTGGTGGACTTTTCCAGGAATTCCAAGGAATCTCTGAAGTCTAAACAAGTAAAACAGTAGCTCCAGTGTCACAGTAATCTAGTGTGCAAATCTTGCCACTATCTCATCTCTAGCCTATGGTTAAATTGAATGAAATTGGGAAAACGTCATTTTGCAGGGAACAGTGTGGAAACAACTATTCTAAGTGAGGTCTATGCATATAAAGGCATTTTTCACAATAAAGCTTCTTTATACAGACTTTAAGATACTCTTACACTAAAAAAAAATCTTGAAGAAAATTCAGAGTAAAATGGGGAGGAAAGATGGCTACTTAATTAAAAGTAAATGAAATATAATTTATAAAATTTGACACAGAAAGCCTCAGTGTCCCATGTTCCAAACTGACAAGTTTAACTTTAGATTACAGAATACAGTGGGAAGACATGGACCCTGGAACCCTAAACTCTTGTCACCACCGGAGCTCTCTCTGTTCTGTCGAGGAGCCTCCACACAGTCTCTGGCACATGCGATTACCTGTCAAAGTCATCATCTTCCAGCTCATCTGCATTCGCCCAGTCCTCGTCCTCTTCAAGATCAACCATCATCGCTAACATCTGAGGAACTAAAGTAAATCATCACTTCACACCTGAAGACTGTAGCTTTTTTATTTTATCAGTATCACCATTTATGAACAAGAATTTTAAGAAGTAAAAAATGAAGGGTTTACTTTGCCTCTAAGAGACAGAACAATTATTTGCCTGTGCCCCCCAAAATTTGTTAAATTTTAACCTTTTTGCCACATTTGCTTTAGACCTTGTTCTTTTTAAGTACCACTAAGGATAAAAGTCAAACTTCCTAGATCCTATCACACTCTCTTTTACTCACCAGAGGTGAGCAATGAATAAAACCGACGCTTCTCATTCCCAAACTGTTTTTACACTTGAACTACAGATTTCCCTATATACAAAAAACAGCACCATTTCAAGATTTTAGTTTTTACACAATAAATGGTACCATACTACATGTAACCTTTGGCAATTTGCTTTCTTTTCAACACATATGGATTTTATTGTAATTACTTCACAGTATTCCACTATGTAAACACACTATTCCATCGATGGACATTCTGGTTGTTTCCAATTTTCTTCCTATTAAAAAATTTCCTTTGATGAGTTTTCTATACACATATCCTTGAAATGTGTGAGTTCAGGGCATGAAACTGTTATAGGTTATCTTCAATATTATAAGAAAGACTAACTGCTCTGCATAGTGGTTGCATAAATTTGCATTCCTAGAGGAAGTTTAAAAGGATAACTGTCTTATTTCACAACAACGTGTGAAGTGCCCCGAAGCTGTATGAGTCCTGCCTGCTCAACACCTTTCATCAACACTCAGTATTGTCAAACTTTGTGACAACTTGGGACTCCACAACTACTCTGGTATTAGAGACTGACCAGCACTCATTAGCTAGTTCAGATTCCTCCTCTGTGAATTTCCAGTTCCCTAGCCTTCATCTATTTTCTAGGTACTTAAACTTTGTTGACTCTGTCCACTGCAGCTACTTTTCCCCAGCCTGCAGCTTATCTTTTAATTTCACTTACGGAGTATTTGGTCAAAAAATTATTTTAGTATTTGCAAATTTAGCAATATTTGCATCTGTGGTTTGTGATTCAGTCTTAAAAAAATCAAATCATCAAGATTTACTCGTAAAAATGAACTATTATTTAGGTGTTTAATCCACCCCAAATTAGTGTTTATAGGATATCTGAAGTTGGGATATATTTTTGCTACAGAAATGACCTTTATCAATTATCTTTTTTTTTCTCCCCCAATTATCTATCTTTTCAAGTCAGCTTTGTTTCCATGTGAGTGGATCTGCTTATAGGTCTTTTTGTTTCAGATGATTCACTTGTCTACACCTGTGCCACGAACAAATTCTAAATCTTCATAGTTGAGAGGGCAAGATCTCCACTATGCTCATCAAAATGGTCTTGGCTACTTCAGGCCCTGTGTTATTCTACATGAATTTTAGGATCAATCTTATCATGTCCAACTCTATTGGGATTCTGACTGAAATTGTATTAATTTATAGATTAATTTCAGAAGAACTGGTATTTAGCTCCTCTATTAGTCTAGTCTTTCAACATGTTATCTAATTTCCCCATAAAGGTCTTCTGTGTCTTTGGATTTGTTTCCAGGCATCACATGTCTTGCCTATTATGGGATTTCAAAATGTGTGCAGCATAGCCACCATGCCCATAAATATGTATAGAGATGTATATCTCCAGATTCATCTGTTTTGAAAGGACATCATATTCTCAACAAATCTATGAGCTTACACAATTCTCAGCAAATTCACTGAAGAGTTTTTCCACATGAACACAAATTATTTAAAGATCTTTGACTTACTAGTCTGTGCAACAATATTGGTATGTTTTCTTAACATAGCAGCTGCAGTCTCAGAGAGGGTCACGATTACTTCAAGGGCGAGCTGGCGTTGCATATTATTGAGGCTGGTGTCTCCACACAACTACAAAGAAGATGTATTTGTACACATTTCGTAGTTTAGATTATTCATTGAAAATTATAAACAGAACATTTACTGAAGTATTTAATTTACCTTTAGACTTAGCTGTAAAGTAGCTTCTAAATGAGGACGCAAATACTTTGGAACGGTATCTGCAATCTCAACGAGGGACTTTAAGACAGAATCGTCATTCTGGTAGCATGAGTCATTCACAGCCTGGAAAAAATAAAATAGAAAAGGAAAAAAGGTCTGGGTTCAAGAGTCACTTTATAGATGCCTCACTGCCAAAACAGTAAAAGGCAGACAACAAAGTGGCATTATCAAAGAGTATTTTTCGCTAAATAATAACTTAGCAATCTATATGATGAAATTTTACCTACAGTCACATGTACACCTTCCTTTTGACTGTCAACTAGAAACATATAAAGATTTAAATCTAGTTCAGAATTATAGCATCCAGCACAACAAACTTGAGGCTGTCAAAGAATTCTTTTCATAACTAGAAGGAATCCCTTTTCTCTGTCCTTCCAACATCCACATCCTAGTCTTTTTCAGACATACAATAAATACTAGGCCCTAGGATACATTTCAAGTGTCCAATATTACTCAACTTATTTCTCTATGACATCGAGTTAGCTCACTGTGGTATTTAAATATACATTCTGTATCAACCACTGACTATTTAAGAGTGACAACTCCTAGAAGTTTTGGCTAACATTTTAACTTACTCTAAATTCAAGGGAAGAAAAACCTGAGATTAGATTTCAACAGTAACTCAAAATTTTTAGGTAATAAACGACTAAAACGATAGAATGGAAAAGTTAATGTTTTTTTGTCATTGACCTAAACTATCTTTTCAATTTGATAGCACTGAGAGAAAAGTTTCTACTAAATCCTACAAAATTACTCTGAATCATGTACAATTCACACAGGATTTTTCAATTTTAGCTCTTCTGAATCCTCTCTAACCTGGTGGTTCTCAACAGGACACTATTTCTCCCAGGAGTTTTCTTGGTTGTCACAATGACTCAGGAAGGGCCAAAACCAGGGTTACTAGACGTCTGCATCTGTGACACAAATACTTACGAGGAACTCACAGGACCTTCTTACCATGCATCTCACATGATAATGTCAGATACTTCTAAAAATGAAAAACTCATTTATAATGATCTGAACCTAAAACCTAAGTCACAATTAGATTTTGTCTGGTTTTAATGTACCATGATTCCCCCCACCCCCAAAAGTAAATATTGTATAAATCTAGAATACATAGTTTTGTCCAGAACTTTACCATTTCTGGAAATCAAATCATCAATAATAACAGCATTTGTGGTGTTGGCCTTGCCAATGATATCTATCAGTCCACATGTTTAGCTACTGAGTTTGTATAGATCACTTAAAAATCACCTAGTCTGGGGATGCCTGGGAGACTCAGTCGGTTGAGCATCCAACTCTTGATTTAGGCTCAGGTCATTATCCCAGGGTGGTGGGATCAAGCCCTGCACTGGGTTCTATGCTGAGTGTGGAACCTGCTTGAGATTCTCACCCTGCTCTCCTGCTGCCCCTCTTCCCCAACCGCGCATGCTCTAAAAAAATAAATAAATAAAATAAAAAACACCTAGTTTACTATGTCTTTCATTGTAGTCATGCCCTACCATTTATATATTGAAAAGCATGCCATTTTATTGCATATTACTTTCTTCTTATTTCTTCTTTGTATTTTAACTTAGGGCAATATAATTTTATTTTTAAAATTTGTGCATATACATATGTACATTACCTGTGCATTTCAATATTTCAAAATGGAATATGCAAAGTTACAAAATCTGGGTCTAACAAGGTTGACAATAATTGTTCTAACTTACCCAATCATATTTTATGCTCTGATTGAGGCAGATGGTATCCCTAAAATAATAACACCCTTAGGATCCAATAGTGACAATTAACCACAAACTATTTATAGTACAAACTATCATAAGCCCTGGGATTAAGAGTAAGGACTTCGGTCTGATTTGGGTTTAAATCGTGGTTCCATCACTTACTGACACTGTGACCATGGGCAAGTTTCTTATCCTCCCCTCTTTAGTTTCTCCTTATGTAAAATGGGCATTAAATTTCATAGGTTTTTTTGGTTGATTCAGTGAAAATAACCTATGTGATTACTTAACAAATTACTTGTATCATACATCATAGAAAACTTTAGAAACCCTAACCTAGGTATTTTAAGAGATTAAGAGTCTATGAAAGGCAAGAGATCTAGTTCAATGGGGACAAAGATCCCCTCTAGTGCCTAGTGCTAGCACACAGTAGCCAATGACTTGATTGAATAAATGAAAGCATTCGAGAATTCTGGTAAGAATTTGAAACCACAGAAAACCAAAAAAGGATATAATTTTCACTTATTTCATACCGTTTTCTTACCTGTAAGAATCCGGGTAACAAGTCTGCAAAATGTTTGAATAGAGCAACATTATGCTCATTTGCAAGTATAAATGCAGCTGTAGCTCTAGCAGATAATGTCCTGATCTAATAAGAAAACAGCAAAAAACGTCAAGCATGAGAAATTACTGATGGATGCAAGGTCAAGATTTCTTACTCAAGATGAAATTTTTCATCAGTAAAACCAGTACTTATATTTTGCAGTATTAAAACTAAAGATAATCTCCAAATACATAAATCCCGTTCCCAAGTTAAATGTTATATTAAATTAGGTGTTAATATTAGTGGAATTGAAATTATTTACCGATGGATGTTCCTGATCTTGCATACACTGAACTAACATCCGTTTGATAACGTCTAAATAGTGCTGCTGTTGGTTCCCAAAAATTCCAGGAAAGTTCCTAAAAAAGATCCAAAGTACTCTTTCAAAATGACATATTTCAGTAAGGTGTCAGCTAGAACATCTCATGTTCTAATCTAACCTTAAACATCAGCCTGACTTAAGTGTGCATTAACCCTGATGGCTGAACACCATCCATCCATCTTCCAAGTAATCCTCTTTGGGGGTTGGGCGAATGGCAACAAACATTAGCAGAGAGGATTATGCTGGATGCAGAGGTGACCCAGGTGCGCACACACTACTCAGCAGCCCAACCAGCCCTGTACTTTATCCTTATCACTCTTGTCCCTGTAGGAAGCTGACCTGGAGTGCAGGACAAAAGCAAACACGAGGCTGCAGACGGTAGCTGCAGTCACAGAGCTACCTGACAATCTGTGCCTGGGCTCAGTCAGTGACCCAGGGAGTCCCGATTCTGCTCTACTTTAAATGTAGCTAACAAGTATATTCAATACTTGCAATTAATTCTCTACTCCGGGTTACCGATACAAATGAGATCCATTTGACAAATTAAGTAGAAGATGGTATAATGTCTACCCTTATCCGCTTCTGATATTCAAGGTGTATCTCATTTCTTAACAAGTATATAATCTTGAAACGTTATAAATCCAACTATATTTTTAATGTAGAACTGTATGATAACACCAGACAAATTTTTCTTAGTGCAAATCATCTTTTAATTCTAAACTGAGACCATTTGCTTGTAAATATACAGGATTTTATTAAAATAATGTATTTTTATGAAGTTTGGTCATAGAAGACCCAGAAAACAATGGGGGTTCACCAGCCTTTTCTTTCTTCTTCAAGATTTCATCATTAAAGTGGCTTTCTAAAAGATATATTTAATACTGTGTCGATCTCCAAAAAAGGGAAAAGAAACCATCTTGTTTGGAATCATAAAAGCCAAAGAATAGAAAATAAATTGCAGACAACCGCTGTGCACAAAAAGGAATATAATATGAAATTAAAAGCTTTGTGTTTTTTCAATTTATTTCCAACACAAATAGAAAGCTCATCTAAAGGCATTATTTAAGTCTAAAAAGTCAGACTAAAACATCCATTAAAATGTGCTTTGTACATTCATGACACTTAAGTTTTTCAGGAAAATAAGATCAATGTATGTACCAGAAAATGTGAAGGGCAGCTTCCCGCAGTCCCATATTTTGAGAGCTGACTGAATCAAAAAGGAACTTCAAACCTTCGGGCCACTGGTTGTTGCCATCCTCATCTAAAAGTAAAGAAATCCAGGCATAAAGTATGTAAGTCAAAACTTCAAAGAATGAAGGGTGAATCCTTTCATTTCACAAGCCTCAAAGTATGTTAGTAGTAGAAAATGTCACATTTTTAAAACGTCCTAATAAAATTAGGTCCTTTAACCATAAACATGGCATTCTAATCTTGTAAACAGCAACTGTGCATCTGGGTTGCATAAGCACAGATACTGGCAGTGGTTATTTTCTAAAGAGCTGGCATTAAAAGAAACACCCTTAAATCAGTCCTTCTAACATAAAGATCATGCTTACGGGTGGAAGGGAATGAAATCATGGTTTAAAAAAATAATTGTGGACAGCACTTTGAAACATTTCCATTATTAAGTGATTTTGAATTAGAAATGATGTCATTTATAAAGTTTGGTCACAGAAGACCCAGAAAACAATGGGGGTTCACCAGCCTTTTCTTTCTTTTTTTCAAAATTAAGGGGCACCTGGTGGCTCAGTGGGTTAAGTGCCCAACTCTTGATTTCAGCTCAGGTCATGATCTCACAGTTGGTGAGATCAAGCCCAATGTTGGGCTCTGCCTGACAATGTGGAGCCTGCTTGAGATTTTCTCTCTCCTTCTTTCTCTCTCTCTCTGCCTCGCCCCAGGTCACGCTCTTCCTCTCTCAAAATAAATAAATATTTTTAAAAATTCAAAATTAAGAGTTTCAGTGGGTTTTGAACTTATTTAAAATAAAAAATTTAGCACATTTCCTACTTTTTAAAAATATTTACTTTTTTGACAGAGAGAGAGGGAGAGCAAGCAGGGGAGGGGCAGAGAGAGGGAGATAGAGGATCCAAATCAGGCTCTGTATTGACAGCAGACAGCCTGATGCAGGGCTTGAACTCATGAACTATGAGATTATGACCTGAACCGAAGTCAGACGCTTAACCGACTGAGCTGCCCAGGCGCCCCAACACATTTCCTGTTTTAAGGAATCAGTTGATATCTGTAAACTGACTTGAACAAGAATTTCTACATTCCTGGTAGTGGAGATTAAAAAATCTTATCTTAGTGAGGTATCCTTTTCAACCTTTAAAAATGCTGCCTAAATGAAGTTTACAATCACATCTATGAACCTCCCCCCCAAAAAAACCAAAGCATATTCAATTACATTATTAATGTTTTTAGTGTGACCAAAAAAGGTTTGACTGTTGGCAAAGTGCATTTTTAGAGATTTTCTTTTGATTTCATCATTTAAAAATATTTTGGGGTATTTTAGAAGGTATACAGTATAGTGGTATAATAGCCTATTGCAAAATTTATTATCATACAGATGTAACACCAAATCTCCTGGAGTCCACTGATTTTTACTTCTGTTGGCAAGTTTAATCTACAAAACGGGTTATAAGTTAGACTGTGCTTTCAAAAATTAACAGGTTAGGGGGGAAATAAAACTGATTAATTTTCAAGCAAACTACAAAATTATTTCTCCACACAGATGCTCTGAAAACCAACAGGTAAGTATTATGACTGCACTTCAAAACATCAGATTTTTGGCTCTAAATGCAGAATCCATAATCACTCTCATTCTGAACAGAATAAATGGTACTCAGGTACTTATAAATCTTCCTTTAAAAAGACTCCACCAGGGGCGCCTAGGTGGCTCAGTCAGTTAAGTGTCTGATTCTTGATTTCAGCTTAGGTCATAATCTCACAGTTTGTGGGTTCAGGCCCTATGCTGGCAGAGGGGAACCTGCTTGGGATTCTGTCTCCTTCTCTCTCTGCTCCTCCCCAACTCTCTCAAAAATAAATACATAAACATTTTAAAAAAAATTTTAAAAAGACTCCACTTTAGAAAAAAAAAAGGAAGAATATACTCATTTTCTTCCAAAACATAATAATGAATGTATTTGCATACACACCTATTAAATTCCTGGCCAGTTCTGCAGCAATATCACAGATTTTTTTCCTCATGCTAGACTGGGTTTCCATTTGAATAATCATCAGTAGCTCACTCTTGATGGCAGTCTGAACATCAGAAGGAAGAGTTGGATAGACTTCATCAAATGCAGAGGACAAAAGACGTCTTAGGAGAACGGCAGCCATTTGTCTAGCCTATAAATGGAGAGCATGGTTAAGAACTTGGTATCTTTCAAGAGAAACCATTTTTCACAAACTACATTCACTCCACCATGGGTGTATTTTACAATTCATTTCTAAAACACTTTGCTAGATTCTTTTTAAAAAAGATAAAATACATAAAACTCTCTCTAATCACATTAGTCTACTGTACTGACATGCTACCCAAAAGCTCTTTTTGTTAATAAGTAAGGAAAAGCCCTGAATACATCAGATCACAAATTAAAAAATATACCTTAGCAATGGTAAACTTATCTTTAATTGCTATTTTTAATAGATTTTTTGAAGAAAAATAAGTATTAATATAAACTGCAAACTCTAGAATGCTCTTGTCCTACTTCTCATTCCAGTATACCTAATCTTACTCCCAGCCTGGCCTTATCTCACTGTATCACAGCCCTTTCATTAACCTTTGATAACATGCTATCAAATCCATTTATCTTTATGCTTCATTCAAGGAGACAAACATTACAAGTTCCTAATGCCTACAAGTGCTAATCAATATCAATATGTACATTCTTATCCCAATTAAAAATCTGTAGACTATATTTAAGTTTGGCGTTTTTTATATGATATTCCTTTAGATTATAATGAGTCAAGAAAAAAATCATTCTAAAATTTTATCATACTAAATAAATAAGCCATTAAAACTATTAAACCCAATTTTTCATGGGCTACTCATTATCACTATAATTACTTTGGGACTATGACCAACAAAAAAAGTTAAGCTATACAAATAAAATGTACCAATTTTTTCCTGAAGTTATTTTTCACTGAATCTTTTTTTACTTAAAAAAAATTTTTTTAATGCTTGTTTATTTTTGAGAGAGAGAGAGAGACAGAGACAGAGAGTGAGCAAGGGAGGGGCAGAGACAGAGAGGGAGACACAGAATCCGAAGCAGGCTCTTGAACCCACAAACTGTGAGATTATGACCTGAGCCCAAGTTGGATGCTTAAAGGACTGAGCCACCCAGGTGGCCCTGAATCTTGTTTCAATTTTGGCAAACAGCAAACTTTTAAAGAAATTTCAATGCTCTAGAAAGGGTTCAAAATGGTTAAAATCCCTGTAAAAGTGCCTAAAATTTGTGCAGTTCTCACACACTGAAAACGATGAAGCCATAATGAAGACACTGAGGCTAGTTCATAATCATCATCTAATTCAAGATTTAAAACAGGTTCAATGTAGGTTTTTGAAAGTAAAATTTGACAGTTTTAGTATTGTTTATTCTTGGCTTTAAAATGTGTTTCATAATTAACTTGATTCAATTTTCAAGAATTAAAATAGCCAATTGTTTCTAGAGATTTGTTACTTCATATTTTAACATTCATTTGGAATTAAAGGATATATTACAAAGGTGAAGCACCTTTTGTCATCTATTTTAATTAATTATTTATTTATTTATTTATTAACGTTTATTTACTTTTGAGACAGAGAGAGACACAGCATGAATGGGGGAGGGTCAGAGAGAGAGAGGGAGACACAGAATCCAAAACAGGCTCCAGGCTCTGAGCTGTCAGCACAGAGCCTGACGCAGGGCTCAAACTCACCAACCGTGAGATCATGACCCAAGCCCAAGTCGGACGCTCAACCAACTGAGCCACCCAGGCGCCCCAGTTGATTAAGCGACCGACTTCAGCTCAGGTCACAATCTCACAGTTTGTGAGTTCGAGCCCCATGTCAGGCTCTGCGCTGACAGTTCAGAGCCTGGAGCCCATTTCGGATTCTGTGTCTCCCTCTCTCTGCCCCTCCCCCACTCACACTCTGTCTCTTTCCTTCAAAAATAAATAAACATTGAAAAGAAAAATTAAAAAAAAACAAACTGGGATACTTTCATACTGTTTTTAAGTAATACCACAGAACACTAAATTGCCAATTTAAACCGACTGACTACAAGAAGTCACGTGTAATAGTATGTAGAAATTTAGTGTGGCTTTGTTTCCATCATGTTTTAATATTAGCAAAAGTCTCACTTTACAAATTCTGTCACTTTTTTATTTTTTGAAAGTAACCTCTATTCCCAATGTGGGGTTCAAACTCATGATCCTGAGATCAGGAGTCGCATGCTCTATCAACAAGCCAGCTAGAACACCCCTCACTTTACACATTCTAAATTCCATGTTTCATAGGTGGGATTAGTTTTCTAGACTTGGATATTTTGACACCTTTTGTGAAATAAATAAAATATTCACTTAACGTTCAATATATGTAAGGATATTACTTTGGGCAAGAAAAAAAAATCAGCTGTTAATGCATATAAAACCAGTAAGAAAAACACATTTGAATTTGGTACAGTCATCAGGTCATTTGCTAAAAACCAGTTTATAAAGGATTCAACAAAGTGTCTCTTTGTTCCTAAACATCTTTAACACATCTTATTCACCACCTAGGGATGATTATAATAAGCATAAGAATTTTAAAGACAGACAAAACATATTTTTTCAGAAACATCTGGCAACATAGTAAAACAACGAATGAATTAAATTTCCTCCTTCAGGATGGTTTCAAGGAAGAAATATTTTTTATAACCACAGAAATCACTTAAATTTAATAAATTTTTATGTGATTATTTAAAAACTATTAACTCAAATATCCTGAACACATCATCTGACATGGAAAAGAGAAATTATTTAATAGAGTACTTAAAAAAAATGTAACTGCAAAGTAGCTTTTCGCAAATGTAAGTTCAAAGTTCTGGTACCATGTATGCAGTAATCACCAGTTCTCATTACCCACATGGACCACCATCTAATACCCAACTTTGTATTTTGTTTTGTAAGAATGTCATATCCTCAAATATTAAAATAGTACCTCCTCAGCAGCTGTTGTATTTCTGATGGCTTGTAAGAGGAATGTGATCTTTGACTGGCCTGGGATATTCTCGTAGGTTTCCTTCAGGGAAAAGAAAAACATTAAAGGTTAGAAGATGTTCAAAAACTTCACGAGCACACCAGTGAAAAAAAATGAAATAAGACTGGGAAAGGTCTGTGCATACGAAGTCATGTAATCTAGGTCTGGTGTTAAAATTTTCTCCTGGTAGGGAAAGAGAGGATGTCCAGGGAGTGACTTTCAAGCTCCTTTCTACATTTAGCTCTTAGATTTTTCTAATGTAAGTGCATATTTTCCCAACTTTTGCTTCTGTGAATAACAAAACTCAAGGCCTATGAGGGCCAAAAAATTCTTAAATGTGACCTGAGCCACCATGCTGTAAAGCAAGTGCTTACCCAGTATCCCTTTACAACATGGAAAACTACTTATCTTGTAACATTTTCTAGATCACATGAAGTAGAATTGGTTTATGTTACCACTACTTACAAACTACCAGAAACATACCTCAGATGAAGTAAATCCAAGAAAGGGAAGAAAGTATTCAAATTCTTCTCTCGAGAGAGGGAGTATACTAAAGCCATATTATATACACAAATAAATGAATATGGCCAGGAGAAATTTGGCCAGGAGATTTTAACATAATTTCTTCAATACTGTTTTAATATTCTAGAAATCTAGTTTTGTGACTTGGGGCACTGCTTCCCTTTTCCATGAATAACGTAAAATGAGCAAATTGGTTAACAATAAAAAGTTGACACCAATTAAAAGACAGATTGTCAGAGTAGATCAAAATATAAGATCTAAGTATATATTGTCTACAAAAGCTAAAGAGAAGTATAGATTCATGTGCATGTATTCTAAGAATTCTATAACAGGGGCGTCTGGGTGGCTCTGTCGGTTAAGCGTCCGACTTTGGCTCAGGTCATAATCTCGCGGTCCGTGAGTTCGAGCCCCACATCAGGCTGTGTGCTGACAGCTCAGAGCCTGGAGCCTGCTTTGGATTCTGTGTCTCCCTCTCTCAAAAATAAACATTAAAACACGCTCTGTCTCTCTCTCTCTCAAAAACAAACATTAAAAAAATAAAATAAAATAAAGAATTCTGTAATAGTAGTCTTTTACTGTGCAAAAAAAATCATTATTTGAAGTATAGAATTGTTCTCCCAAAGACAACTCTTCACTTGTCTACTCTCTAATAGCCACTACCCCTATAACCTACCTAGTTCCTCTGGACAGAAGTGACAAGGAAAAGGGTGGGAAAACAGGGTCTCCCCAAATGCACATCTACCTCGTAATTTCTATTAAGCGCTCTGTGGCATCCCTGAGATATTGACAGATACTGAAATAAAGGCTCAGAAGTTAAATGACCTGCCCAAGGTCAAATACAATAAATGCTGGAGAGAACTCTGGTTTCCTGAGGCCAACCGTATTCAAAATCTCCCCAGCACCGAATGTTCTTTCTGGGTTTTGCTCCTGGGGTCTGACTCCACCAACCAGTCAGTTCTGTTTATGCAGTGCTGCACAGTTTTCAAACTTCTCAAACATATCTCAATGAAAGAACACATCTGGGGGGAAGAGGAGAATTCAAAATCCTCTGATAACCTCAAGTTCCTCTCAAGCGCGTAAGCACAGAGGAATACAACAATGCCGAAAACTGTGACAAGCATTCACAGCTGAGGAGAGAAGATGGTCTGAATTTATGTATACAGAAATGAGATAATTTATGTAGAGATATTCATAAGATGATTGCAAAAATGGAAATGTACCTTGAGGTTTCTCACTTAATCTTTATGAATGCAACTGAACGACCGGTGTAGCCTTTCCATTTAAACACAGTCTCTCAGTGTATAATAAAAATGCCTTTTTATTTTTGTATCTAGCCTAGCTCCTGATGCACTGTATCTGCCATAAATGTTAAACAGTTAAATTTCCAGTGGTCTAAATCAAGTTTCAGAAAAAAATTCTTTATTAGGATATCACTCTCGGAAAACCATGCCCAGCTGGGACTATTAGTGTGACAGTTATATTGTGCTAATTCTAGTAGAGGCTTAGAAATATTAAGTCCAATACTGAACTCTATTCCATAAGGAATTAGAATTAGAAGTCAATGGAGAGAGAGTTTGGTATGAGTGACATCTGACTCCTGAGAGAGGGTTCTCCCATTTGTTATGTTCCACTGTAGCAATCCAGATATAGTATTACATTTACACCATAACATTGGTCAAGGATAATAGTTTGGCAAAAAGAGCACAACCTTAAAACCCTAAACAGACTGAGTGCCACCAAGACAGGGCTGGTATCTCCTTGTATTCCAGCACTTAGCACATCAGAGTGCAGCAAATGTAAAGAATATCTATATAAAGAATATATAAACAATCTTTCGAAGAATATTCCTAGCCCTAGGCCAGGCAGGTTCAATGCATGTTGCCAGTTTCCTGGCAAACAGAATTTCAACTCCATTTGATTTCACCATGCACATTCACACAATGCAAAGTATTTCACCTCCCCCTTTTCTGTCCATACAAAGGAGAAACGCTAATAAATACTCATTTCACTCATTCCGTAAATATTTATGGTGAGCCAACCTTGCATATGAAAAGAGGGGGCAAGTTTTACCTGGTACAATTTTTACCTAGTAAATAAACAACCTGGTTCCTCAAAAATCAGGTATATTTTTCAATACATTACCCTCCTCCAATTCAAATCTCATTGATGTAGTTCTATACTACAATCAATGAAGAACAAAGTCAATGGAAAAACTAAGAATATAAAATCCAAGCATATGTTTAATAAAATACTTAAGCTTGTGTCACATAAAAATGTCCAGTCATGAATGCCATGGACATTCAACTTTGTACTACCTGTCAACTATTTATTCAAATTGCTTATTCATGTTAATCATTGTATTTTTAGACTTAGAAGCATTTAAATCATTTCTTCAAGCATCAGAAACATTTTTTGTAAAGTTGAAGAGAAAAATTCTTGAAGATTTAAAAGAAATATAACATAAAGCCTACCAGATAGTTTATATAATGGAAATTTTAAAAACTTTTAAAACTTTCAAGACTTTCAATGATTTCAACAATATATTACAATGAGTTCTTTACTGTACTTCATTTCATGTTTGAATGCAAGTTACCTTGGTCAACAGTTCAGTATTTGTGTCAACTAAGTATTTTTATTTTGACTGAGTAAATTACAAAAATACTTACTGAGCTTTTGCCAATTTTTAGTTAAAAAAATTTCTATATTTGCCATATCAGACTGTAATACTCAATTTAATTTGGCTTCATTACTTATAAACAGCTCATTTCATAAGGCAAAAAAAGGGGCATTAAAGTATCATTATGCACAGCTATTTACTTTTCCAACTAATATTTTGCTTTCTTAAGCTCTATTTACAGTCAAACTTTGTGTTATGTGACATCAGGAAACTTCCCCTCTAACATTTACCTTTTTTGGTGTCAAATTAAGAATATTCTGTTTTATAAGACTTACTTCACACATTAATATATTCCTGGGATATACAAAGAAAGTAAAAATGTACTACCTGAATGTTTTCACTAGGAATAAAAAGACTGACAGTACAGCTGAACCTTGAACATGGGTTTGAACTGTGCAGGTCTACTTATATGTGGATTTCTTTCTGAGGGGGATAAATACAGTACAGTACTGGAATGTATCTTTTCACCTTATGATTTCCTTAATAACGTTTTTTTCCTCTTTCTTTGTTGTAAAAATACTGTATATAACACACATACAAAATATGTGTAAACTGGCTGTTTATGTTATTGGTAAGGCTTCCAGTCAACAGGAGGCTATCAGTAGTTAAGTTTTGGGAGTGTTAGGGGGGTGGGAGCTGGTGTCCCTAACCTCTGTGTTGTTCAAGGGTCAACTATACTTTCCAATTGTTCTTTATGAGAAAATGTGCTGAATGCTGCTAATTATCCCCAAAGTGATGCAAGTGATAAAAGATTTACAACAGGCACCAATCGGAATTCAAGCTGAACCAGACACTGGTATTTAGTTCAATAGAAGAGAGATTCCCCACTAGGCTTGACAATAGAGACTTAAGCAACTGGAGGGAAGAGGGAGAATTAAACTAGCTTACTAATTACAATGCTGTTCTGCTTTGTAACACATGGCAATTTCTATTATGGTTTGGGATTAGGAACTTATTTTGGTGAAAAATTACCCCCAGAGTTAGCAGAATGCATTAAAATGTTTTCATAGGCATCATCACATCCCACTAATACAGGAGTGCAAATTGATGCAACTAATAAATGCACTTTACTTCCAAGGACAAATACTACTTTTAAGTATTTCAAGTAAACCTGGCAAAGTCTGAAAAGTATGCATGTACTTATTTTTAGGATGTACTCTTATTTTTAAAAGGACACTAGAAACCTTAATGTCCTTTCATAGGTGGGTTGGTTGAATAAATAATACATCCATATTATGGACTACTACATAGCTGCTTTAACAAAATCTTGTATGTGGCAACGTGAAATATATGGAGTGAAAAATCCAGGTTCACAGCATATGAATTATATGTGTATGTGTATTAAGGTCCATTCATGTAAAAATGAATGTATACATTTACACTTGTGAAGGTATTTTCAGGGATAACTCACAAGACACTTAAAAGTGGTTACCTTTGGGGAAAGGGATAAAAAACTATTTGCACTGTTTAAAATTTTACCCTGAACACATATCACATGTATAATACATGAAGCAAAAATCATTAAATAGTTGTTTAAAGCGCGTTCTCATACAGAACTGAACTTCCAGTGTATTTACTTCAAATATTGTAAAACCACTAAGTATAACCAGCATATCCTAATCTACTCAAAGTAAGTACTAACAACATTGTGATTCTAAAGTTTATCTATAAAACCCATGAGTACAGAAGAGGACTCGTCCCCCAATTTTGTTAGCTACACGTGAAATGAATTTTGCTCCCTAAAAACATCTGGTTGAACATCTTTTGCTGAATCTTATAAAAATCTTCGATCACGTGGTGGCAGAGAACTCCACATATAACCAAGTTTGAAGACAGGTTCTTATAATGCACTTAAAAGAAACTGGAAAGTTTCTGCCCTTCCCTTACACTGTCTCACGTATGTATTGTGGTCTCAACACTGACAGCCTTAACATCAGTCTTCTAAACCAAGTGTTTCTCACTGCTACTTGGTAAAAGAACTTGCAGATACATCTGAAATACTGTCTCTTGAAAATATCCACAGCTCCACATTTTGGAGGCCAGCAGTCAGAGGAGATTAAAAAAAAAAAAAAAAAAAAAAAAAAAAGAGAGAGAGAGAGAGAGAGAGAGAGATTGATTGACTGATTGATTCAGGTTGGATTTCATGAAATTAAAGACTTAAACATATGGTGGCACTGGCCCACTTAAACAACGGAAGTCCCAGGACATCGCAGTAATGAGACCACAAATCTCTACAGATCAAAGAAAATTTGTCTAAAGGAAGAATAAAGTAAGGTGCAAGCGGCTTAGAAAGAAACCCTAAAGGCAACTTTACAGAATTGTGGCGAGGGCCGGGGGCGGGGAGAGGAGGGAAATCCAGCTTCCGATGGATTGTCAGGAAACTAGACAAGAGAAAGGACTAAATGGAGTGAGTGGAAAGGCAAGAGAGCAAGACACACATTTCGAAAGGAGGGGATGGGGGAGGGTGGGAAAGACGGTAGCGAAGAAAGAGGGGACAGGAGAGAGGCCGGGGTGAAGGGTCAGGTAGCGGGCAGGGTTTGGGGACCCAGGAGGGCGAGGACGGCTGGAGACCGAGGCTGGAAGGGCGGGGGAGGCTCCCACGGGAGAAAGCGGGAAAGGGGCGAGGGGAGCCCCGCGGCCCGCCCCACACCCCACATCCCTCCCCGCCGCCCGGCTTCCCCATCTGGGCGGGGGCAGCGTGTCAGGAGTGGCCGCACGTGTGTGCGAGGGGTGGCGGGGAGGTAACTGGCTCCGGGCGCCGCGGCGACAAGGGCCGGGAGGGCCCGGGGGCACGGCCGGGAGCCGCGGGCTGCCTCACACGTGGGCTACGCGGCCGCCGCCCGGCCCCGGCCTGCGCGGCCGCGGCTGAGCGACCGAGGCCCGGAGGGGCGGCGTCGGGGGCAGGCCGGCGCGCCGGCCGGGGCACGGAGTCAGGGGCGACGAGCTCGGTTACCTCTGCCTGTTTCCGGACCACATTGTCGGGGCTGAGCAGGTTTCCCAGGAGCAGGTAGAACTGTTGCTGCTCCGCCGCGGCCGCCGCCATTGCGCTAGGCGTGTGAGAGAGAAGGAGGGAGGGGAGACAGGAGCCGTGAGGCGCGCTGGCGGGCCGGCGGGAGGGGTGGGGGCGGGCCCAGCGCGGGGACCTGCACCAGCCGCGGCGCGGGGCTGGGGGGGGGGGGGGGGGGGGGGGGGGGGGGGGCGGGAAAGGGGGGGGCAAAGGGGAAAGGGGAGGATGGGGCGGGGACTCGTGACCCCTCACCCAGTCGCGGCCCCCAGCTCCGGCGTCTCATTGGCTCTGGGCGCGGGAGGCGGGGCGGAGGCCGCCTCCTCCGGGGCCGCGCCGATTGGCCACGCACCCTGCAGTGCCGTCACTGGCGACTCGCGGCGGGCGGCCCGGCTGGTCGCGGGCGATGTGGGGCGGGGACTCTGCCGGCCAGCTGGGGCCTGGGGTGACGTCGGGAGGGTGGCGGGAGGGAGGGGCTGGCTGGAGGGCCGTGCCGCGCCGCGCGGAGGGGCGTGAGGTTCGGCTGGGGAGGTGGGGCCAGCTCCAGAGCGCGGGAGATTTCGGCGCCGCGGGCTGGCCGGCTTCCTCTGCTGCCGCCCGCCACCCTCTCCCTGCGGCCCGCGGAGCGCCCCCCAACTCCAGCCCCCGCAGTCTCTAGGACCGTAAACCCCCACCCCCCAGGGAGGAGCTCCTTCGAAACCCACTTCCCATTCAGTTCCACCCCCGGGTTTACAGACTTCTCTGTCAGACCCTCCGACCTCCCCCAGGGCTGTGACTCAGGCCACCCCTTGCTCCAGTCGCGCTCATCAGTGACTCACACCTTCGGCTTGTCCGGGAGAGGTGTTACTCAGCCCTGGGCTCTCCCGCCAGGCCTCCCTCCCCTGCCCTCCTCTGCCCTCCCCAGCCCAGGGTCGTCCTGAGTTGTACACGTAGCACACAGGCCTCCATCCCCTCCCCACCCGGGATCCCAGACTTTTCCCTTGAATTCCTTGTTTTGGGGTCCCGTTCTTTCAATGATTGGGAGAAGCTAAGACAGATCACCCCTCCCTAACGGAATCCTGGTTTGTAGGGCTCATCTAAATGCTTAAATGATTCCTGCCGGTACTGCGGGACCCAGAGACCTGATTTCAATTGCATAGACAATACACCCAATCTTTCTTCGCTACTGGAGCTGCCAAATGGGAGAGGGCAGTGTTCAAATCAAAGGGCACTTCTGTTGAGCCCCTACTGTGTCCAATGTTTTGGGCTAAGGGTGACAGTGGAGAAAATAATTCATCATCTTTGCTTCAAAAGGACACTGGTAGGGAGGAGATTCCAGGTTGGGTGAGATGGACCACACTTCTGGCAGCCCGAAGGGAATTTAATTTCCTGTTGACTACTCGGAAGTTGTGTTCTCTGGAAGTCTACTTAAAACATTTGCTTTAAAGGGAATGATTTTAAACCTTGGCTGTATATTAGAATCCCAGCCACTGCGTCCAGAATCTCTGCGCCGAGGCCCCGGGATCGCTATGCAATTGTGATTGCCAGCTAAGATCTTTTAAAGGATTCTGATTCGTGGAGAAAAAAAACTCCCTTAGAAAGTTTTAGCTGTGATAGTGATAAGAGTTCTCTACAAGAGGTCTGCAGACCTATCTTTGAAGAATTGATGCTCCTTAGAGGTGACAATTTGTTGTTCTTATGACACATTATTTCTTTAAAGATAGAACATCACGTACATTAATTTGGGACAGGTTTTTGTTTTTGTTTTTGCTTGTTTTGTATGTATGTATGTCAGCAGTGGTCATGTCTGGATTCTGGGAGGCTTTTTGCTCACCCAAGGTTATTAAGATTTGGGGAATTACTTATCCAGCTTATTTTATGACTATGTTACCAGTGAAATAAGATGAATTGCCTGGAGGCTTGCTTATGGTAAGTCCTGATCTCCAGTTACTTTATAACACTTGCTGTGGTATGTGTTTTATTGGCAATGACTCTGTAGATTACATACATTTGTTTAATAATTACTAAATAATAGAAATTACAATGTATGTGTACGGATTTGTCAAGATAGGGAGCTTGTTTTAATTTTTAAAATTATTTATTTTTTAGAGAGATTAAGTATGAGAGCTATCAGAGGAGAGGGGCAGAGAGAGAGAGAGAGAGAGAGAGAGAGAATGTGTGTGTGTGTGTGTGTGTGTGTGTGTGTGTGTATTAGCCGAGAAGAGGCAAAGAGACAGGGGGAGAGAGAATCCCAAGCAGGCTCCGCACTGAGTGCAGAGCCGAGCTCTATCCCACCAACCGTGAGATCATGACCAGAGCGGAAAACAAGAGTTGGATGCTCAACCGACTGAGCTTCCCAGGTGCCCGAGAGAGTTTGATTTTTTGGTGAGGCAAAGCACAAACTTATTCAGACTACAAATAAAACAAGTCAGTGTTAGTCGTGACATCAACTGCTACAATATGAAATGTCAGCCCAGCTTTATTTTAATATTCTAAGTAAGAAGGAAGGAGATTTTTATGGGTAATGAAAAAAGAGATCCCCAAATGGGAGAAATTCCTGTAAACTTGGCATGGATATCAGCCATCCTGACAACGGAGACCAGTTCTTGTGTCCAGGAAACCTCCTCCTAAGTGGGGACTGCATTTTCAACAGCAGGCCTGCCAGTTTAGAGAGTTTGTAATGCTCAGCCTTCAGGGAATGTATTGCACTTAGAAACCTATTTCCCATGGAGAGAGTCCTATTTGTTTTATGAACATAATCTCCCCCTGAGAAAATAGCTCAGATACTGTATCATGGCAGTCCATAAGAACATAGGTTTATTTCCCAAGGAGATTAGATGGTAGAAGGTAAAGAACCTTGAACTTGAGTGGATGTGGGTCTTTAGTGTCTTACTAATGTGAACTTGAGTGAGCACTTAATGTCTTTAAGCCTCAATCTCTCATTATAAAATGGAATAATAATGGCTGTTAAAGTATGCTACTATTAATCAGAAAAGTTCTGACATTAAATTATAATTGGAAATGAAATGGAGGGGTAGAACGAAGTCTTGCTCACTCCCGATTAGCCGCCATTGCTTTGGGCGAGTCAACTGTGAACAGCCAGCTCCTGATGCCTTTCACTTCAGCTTATTAGACCTGACCCTACCTCCATTAAGTTCTGGAGGCATATTTGCTCAGAGCATTTATAAGCCCTTGCGTAAAAGGGTGAGGTTGGGAAAATGGAAGGCTGGAAGTTTCTCTCAACTGAGACTTGAAATCTAGGGAATTTAGGATCCTTGATGTTTGTCAGAAGGTACTGCACAGCCTGGCCATGCCCTCTTTATAATAATACAGGAGGCCAGACTCCTTAACAAGAGAGCAGCAGAATCTTCCTTGGGTACTGCTCTTGATTTTATAGGTGTTGTGTTGATGGGAGTGGCTGGAGAAGTTAGGCTTATAAAACCCCTGCGAAAGCTTCTTTCAGCTGGGGTAGAATTTGGTCTTGTCTGTCATTTCTGGTTTATTGGGTTCTGAATGTAAATAAGATTCTCCCGAGTGAACAATCTGTAAATTTTTAAAAGTTGCCCCGGGACTCCAACATAAGTTCCGCTGTCCTGGTAGTGGTAAGCACAGGTGCTCTCTATAACACAACTTATTTTGAGGAGCAGTTTAAATAATAGAAGTGAAAGTATTATCTATAACTACACAGATATAAGCAGATGGTATTATTTACAGGTGTTTGTATTAATAGTTAACATGGTATGACATAACAAGTTGTCTTTGTTTCCTCATCTGTAAAAGGGGAATAATATTTCTTCATAGGGGTGTTGTAGAAAGTAGGATAATATTTGTAAATGCACATAGCATGGTGTCTGCAGACACCGTAGCACTCAATAGTTATCAGCTATTATTGGTTAGATGGATTCTAGGGTTAAATAAGAAATAGGCCTCAGACAGGTGATTACTCTTAAAGCTACATGTGATATAGATGTATGCATCGCATTTGTGTGTGTAATAAAGTGTATTTGTATATTTTCTATTAGTCTCCCTCCCAATTATGCAGAGTAAAATGGTATGTTGATGGATTAAGGATGGTTAACAAGCATTTGGCTGATAAATAAAATTTCTAATGCTTCCTAATATCGATGCTCTTTGTTGCTTAGGTAAGAGCCAGCAGAAAAGATGAGAACTGTTGAGGAAAGTTGTCTGCTGAAAAGAAAATGCTAAGCTGTTTCCACATCTTCAGCTGCCTTTTATCAAGATTTTTAAGCCCCTGTCTGAAGCAGTCTGTTACAGTCAGAGCATGCAGGCCAGGGGCAAGTGAAACCTTGTATTTCCAAAGGGCACTAAACACACAAGTCAGCAAACTGTGGAATTGAACACAGGCAGGGGAAATTTGGATTCGATTAGTTTCTTTTGCCTTCTCTCTCTCATAGTTTTATATATGAAATTCACTGAATGTCAGCTGGTGGTTGGATACATTTGAAGGATGTGTAGAATTTGGAGGCTTAGGAGCAGAGGCTCCAAGGGCCAGCCAGAATGAGACTTCAAATTATGACTTCACAACTTACATGCTGTGATCTTGCCCAAGTTATTTAACCTTTCTCAGCCCCAGTGTCCTCTTCTGTGAAATGGAAATAACAGTAGTACCTTCCACCATGCATCAAAATACCTGGCATAGTGCTGGCACAGAGTAAATGCTTAATAAAGTTAACTGTACTTAATGATGCAGATCAAAACCTCCAAGATTTGTTAGTTTGGATTGCACATCTACTTGTTAGGTTATTACATTTTTATACTCCTATTATATAAGCAGTCATGTTATAGCAACGTATAATGTTAAGGAAAAAAAAAATTTACGGGGCGCTCGGGTGGCTCAGTCGGCTAAGCATCTGACTTTGGCTCAGGTCATGATCATCATAGAGCATTCTAAGGTCATTTTCACTTTTAAATGCTACAGTTCTCTGTCCGAGTGTAGCCACTAGCCATTGTGGCTATCAGTCACTTGAAATGTGGCTAGTTTGAAATTAGGTGTGCTTTAAGTGTAAGGTGCAAACTAAACTTCAGAGAGTTGGAAGAAAATGAAGAGTAACAATTTCATATTGGTCACATGTAGAAATGACAACATATTGGGTTAAATAAAATATGTTAATTATACTTATTAATAAATGATAATTATTAATTATATTAATTTTCCTGTTTTTACTTTTTAAAATATGGTTACTAGAAACCTTAAAATTACATATATGGGGGGGCGTCTGACTGGCTCAGTTGGTTATGTGTCTAACTCTTGATTTCGGCTCAGGTCACGATCTCAGGGTTCATGAGTTTGAGCCCTACTTGGGCTCTGTGCTGACAGCGTGGAGCCTGTTTGGGATTTTGTCTCTCCCTCTTTCTCCCCCTCCTCCACTTGCATGTGTGCTCTCTCTCTCTCTCAAATAAACATTTAAAAAATTTACAAATATGACTGGCATTTGTGGTTCACGTGATATTTCTATTGAACACTGCTTTGCTTGGGAGCAAAATAATCAACTAGTTACACACAAGTGTGCTACATAGTTTGTTCATTTATATTTAGGAAATGACTTGTCACAAAGTGAGGATCAGTTACCTTATAGTGCTTTCCGTTGCTTCCAGTTTTCTGACTTGATTCTCAGGGACCTGGAGACATGGTGCAGTACTTCCTGAGCAGTGTTTCTTGCTTAGGAATGTCCTTTCCCTGCTGGTTTGACATTGAACACATTTGTGAACCTTTAGAAGGTAAGGAAGACTCAAGATTTGATCCCCTAGAATAAATCCTTATAAGTTAAGTCAAGAACTGATGAAGAGCTGGAGGAAGGAAGAATATCTTTTATTTTTTTAATGTTGATTATTTTCATTTAAATGTGAATGGATTTTATTTATTTATTTAAAAAAAATTTTTTTTAACGTTTTATTTATTTTTGAGACAGAGAGAGACAGAGCATGAACGGGGGAGGGGCAGAGAGAGAGGGAGACACAGAATCGGAAGCAGGCTCCAGGCTCTGAGCCATCAGCCCAGAGCCCGACGCGGGGCTCGAACTCACGGACCGCGAGATCGTGACCTGAGCTGAAGTCGGCCGCTTAACCGACTGAGCCACCCAGGCGCCCCTAAATGTGAATGGATTTTAAAAACCATCATTTGCTGCCTTTTAACACCTGAAATAAAAATATACTTAGCAGAAGAATTTAGTGTTAAGTGTATTTTTTTTCCTTAGAACACAAATAGGTTGAAAATGAAAGGATGGAAAAAGATATGCCATCCAAAAGAGAGCCAAAATGGCTATACTGCTATCAGACAAAATAGATTTTAAAATAAAATTATCAAAGACGAAGAAGGATATTTTATTAGGATAAAAGGGTCAATCAATCAGGTAGACACAAAAATCATAAACGCATGTATCCATCAACAGAGCCCCAAAATACATGAAGCAAAACTTGACAGAATTGAAGGGAAAAGTTCAGCAAAATAGTTGAAGACTTCTATCTGCGCTCTTAATAATGAATAGAACCACTAGGCAGAAGACAAACAACAAATAGAAGATGTGGAGAACACTATACACCATCTAAACCTAACAGACATCCATAGGACACTACATCCAACAGCAGCAGAATACACATTTTTCTCAAGTGCACAGGGAACATTCTCCAGAAGAGATCACATGTTGGGCCATAGAACAAGTCTCAATAGGTTTAAAAAGACTCAAATCATATAAAATATCTTCTCTGTCCTCAGCAAAATGAAATTAGAAATCAAGAACAGAAGGAGATTTGAGAAATTCACAAATAAGTGGGAATTACCCGCATCCTTCTAAATAACAAATGGGTTGAAGAAGAAATCACAAGAAAAATTAGGAAACACTCTGAGATGAAAGAAAACAGAAACACAAGAGACCAAAACTTATGGGATGCAGTGAAAGCAGTGCTCTTGGGAAACTTTAGAGTTGTAAACATCTTTGGTAAAAAAGAAGAGAGCTCAAATCAATAGTCTCGCCTAGTTTCTTAGAAACTAGAGGAAGAGCAAACTAAACCCAAAGCAAGCAGAAGAGACAATAAAAACAAGAAAGGAAATAAGTGAAATTGAGAATTAAAAAATCAACAGAGGGGGGGAAAAAGTTGTTTCTTTGAAAAGATCAACAAAATTGACAAATCTCTGGCTAGACCCAGAAAAAAAGAAGACTCAAATTACTAAAATTAAAAATAAAAGACAGACCATCACTACCAAACTTTCAGGAATAAAAAGAATTAAAAGGAAAAACTGAACAATTGTATGCTGACAAATTAGATAACCTGGATTCAACAGAAAATCCTAGAAAGTCACAACTGCTGAACTGAATCCAAAAAGAAATAGAAAATCTGGATAGGCCTATATATAGCAATGAAAGGGATTGAATTAGTAATAAAAAAATTTCCCACAAAATTCTAAGAAAAGATATGGCCTTACTGGTGAATTCTACCAAACATTTAAAGAAGAATTAACACCTGTCCTTTCTAAACTCTTCCAAAAAATAGAAGCAGAGTGAACACTCACTCTATGAGGCCAGTTTTAACTTGATACCAAAACCAAAGATATCACAAGGAAAATGCCTACCAATATAAATATGGATGCAAAAATTATCAACAAAATCCTAGCAAACTGAATTCAGCAACATGTAAAAAGGATTATATATCATGACTAGGTGGGACTTTTCCTAGGAATGCAAAGTTGGTATAACATAAGAAAATCGATCAATGTGATGCACCAGATTAACGGAATAAAGTATAAAGACCACATAATTATCTCAATTGATGCAGAATAAGCCTTTGACAAAATCCAACACCCTTTCATGATAAAAACACTCAACAAACTGAACAAATTGATTGCCACTTATGAAAAACCCACAGCTAATATCATACTTACTGGGGGAAAACTGAATGCCTTCTTCCTGAGATCAAGAACAAGACAAGAATGCCCATTCTCACCATTTCTATTCAATATTGTACTGGAAAGTCACAGATGGCATGAACTTGTATAGAGAAAATCCTGATGAATCCACAAAAATGTTGTTAGAAAAATAAATGCATTCCGCAAGGTTACAGGATATAAGGCCAATACACAAAAATCATGCACTTATACGCTAGCCATGAACAATCAAAAAATGAAATTAAGAAAATCTTATTTATGATGGCATCAAAAAATATAAAATAGAACAAATTTAACAAACATGTAAGACTTCTACACCGAAAATTATAAAACATGGCTAAAGAAATTTAGAAAGATCTAAATAAATGGAAAGACATTTTACGTGCATGGATTGGAAGACTTAAAATTAAGATGGCTATACTCCCCAGATTGATCTACAGATTTAAGCAATACCTATTAACATTTTAACCACTTTTTTCTTCAGAAAAAGCTGGTCCTAAAATGGATATGAATTGCAAGAGACTACCAATAGCCAAAATAATTTCAAACCCAGCAAAAATTGAAAGATTCACACCTTGATTTTAAAGCTTACTTTAAAGCTACACTGTGATGCTGGCCTAAGGATAGACCTTTATAAAGATCAGTGAAATTGGATGGGGAATTCAGAAATAAACCTTATATTTGTGGTCAGTTGATTTTTGACAAGGGTGCTATGATGGTTAATTTTATTTTTCAACGTGGCTTGGCTATGGTGCCCAGTTGTTTGGTCAAACACTAGTCTAGATGTTTCCGTGAAGGCGTTTGTAGATGTGATTAACATGTATAGTCTGTTGACTCTAAGTAAAGTAGATTACCCTCCATACTGTGGGTAGGTCTCATCTAACCAATGGAAGGTCTTCATAGCAAAGACAGGTTTCCAGAGGAAGAAGCAATTCGGATCTGGCTTAAGACAGATGGCAACACAGAAACACATACTGGCTTCCTCTGCAAATTTCAGACTCCATACTGCAAAATCAACTCATGCCTAAATTTCCACTTGTTGCCCTGCCCTAAGGATTTCAGACATGCCAGCCCCCACAATCACATGAGCTAATTCCTTAAAATAGATCTCTTTTTGGGGATCCTACTGATTCTATTTCTTTGGAGAATCCTGACAAATATAGGTGCTAAGGCCATTCATGTGAAAGAATAATCTTTTCAACAAGTGTTGTGGTACAACTGGATATCCACATGCAAAAGAATGAAGCTGATCTGCTACCTCATACCATATGCAAACCTCAACATAGGGCGTAGACCTAAATGTAGGAGCAAAACTGTAAAATCCTTAGAAGAAAATGTAAGATAAGACTTCATGGCCTTTGATTAGACAATGGTTTCTTAGTTATGGCACTGAAATTACAAAAGACAAAAATAAGAGAAGTTAAATTGGACTTCATCAAAATTAAAAATTTTTGTGCTTCAAAGGAAACCATCAAGAATGTGAAAAGACACCCCATAGAATGGAAGAAAATATTTGCAGATCATACATCTGATAAGGGACTTGTATCCAGATTACATAAAGAACCATTGCACTCAATAACAACAACAACAAAAAAACCCACCCAATTAAAAAATAGGCAAAACAGACATTCAAATAGACCTTCCCCCACAGAAGATACATGAATGCAAATGACTAATAAGTACATTGAAAGATGTTCGATGTCATTAGTCATTAGGGAGATATAAATTAAACCCCAACCCCCCCCCCCAAAAAAAAGGGGGGTATACTGCTAGTATGGCTACAATAAAAAAGACAATAGCAAGTGTTGATGAGGGTGTGGAAAAACTGGGCCCCTCATATGGGAACCCTCCTGCATTGCTGATGGAAATTTAAAATGGTGCGGTCAATTTGACAGTTTGGAAGTTCTTCAGAAGTAACACATAAAGTTACTATATGAGTCAGCATTTGTGCTCGAGAGAAATGGAAACATATGTCTACACAAAAACTTGTACATGAATGTTCATAGCAGCATTATTCATAATAGCCAAAATGTGGAAACAATCCAAAATATCCATAAACTGATGAATAGATAGACAAAATGTGGTATATCACCTTAGCAATAAAAAGAAACAATACTGGTACATATTGCAACATGGATGAACCTTAAAAATATGATGCTAAGTGAGAGAAGCCAGACACAAAAAGTCACGTATTTTTTGGTTCCATTTATGTGAAATGTCCAGGAGCAGCAAATCCATAGACACAGAAAGTAGATTCGTAGTTGTCAGGGGCCTGGAGGGGAGGGGAAGGAAGGTGGAATGACGGCTAATGGGTATGGAGTTCCTTTTTGGCGTGATGAAATGTTCTGGAATGTGATAGCAGTGACGGATGACTAACTCTGTGAATATACTAAAGAATTGTACATTTAAAAAGTGTGAGCTTTATGGTATGTGAATTATATCTCAATAAAGGTGTGATTTTAAAAAATGCTTTTCCTTAGCTATCTGAAGGAAATTGATCCGGACCTCAATTACTATTTTTTTCTATTTTCACACTATTTTTAACTCAATTCAGAGTACATAGATGATAGCATTCATAACCTTGAAACCTTCTGAGCATTCCTAAACCATTATTTTGGAGGAAAAGGACTGGGGAGATACAGATATGATTCAGTCTATATATTTTCCTCTCCATATATTTGCTATTTATAGTAATTATCTCATAGTTTGGATACTATGACACGCAAATTTTACCTCATGCATTATGATGACGTTATTAGTGGAATATCAATTGTGACATCAATGTACAGCTCAAATTTGCATCTACTTGCAACAGATTTTTAGCTGTAATTAATGAGGTAGAAACAAAAAGGACCTCGTAATACAGTTCATACTCTTCAATTCCACCCATGCTATGTGTTTATCACTTTATGCCTCACTTTACTATATTAGCATTTGTTTTTAACATTTACTTATTCACTTATTTAGCAAATATTTATTGGGCACCTTCTCTGCAGTGGGCACTGATTGTGAGATTCAGAGGTGAGTAGGACTGGGTTCCCACCTCCATGGAGCTTATCTTTTGGGAGAAGTCAGACAATCAACAAATCAACTGCATAGATTAGAACATTCTATAGTGACCAGTGAAAGGAAGATAATGGGATCAAGGCGTGGAGTTGGGTGCTACTTCGGTGAAACAGTCTTTTGAGGGAGATATCTGAGCTGAGACTTGAAATTTGAGCCAAGGTGAAGAAAGTAATGGGAGAAATTCCTATTTCCACCAGAGGAAACAGCAAGTGCAAAAGCCCCCAGGCGAAACTGGTCTGGTGTATTCCAGTGAGGAAAGAAGGGTACAGCCAGAGAAGGGTAAGCCTTGAAGGGAGGGCTGAGAAGCAAGTTGCGGGGGGGAGGGACACATCACCTGGGGCATTGTGATCGTTCAGTAGTATAACTTATTCTAAGCAAAACGGGTTAAGTAAAGGGTATGACCGTTTTTCACAGATCATTGAACATTTAAACAGTTATAAAAGGTCATTTTGCTGCAATATAGGAAATAGTAGGAGGGAGTGAGGAAGCTGGGGAAGCATGAGGAGGTCACGATAGTACTCCAAGCAGGAGAATAATGTGGCCTGGAGTATGGCGATCAACGGTGTCCAAAGTGGTCTGGTTTAGATGTTTTTCTTTTGGAAATGGAGCAGGACGTAGGGTGCAGAGGCAGATCCAAGTTAAAAACAACTGAAACTTGACACAATCTGAGGGCCCTCTGTAAGACAAATTAAAAAATTGAACATAAAGTGAGGTTTCTTGGAGGGGCTCTGTGCGAGTGAATGGGCTGTAAGCTCAAGCTTCATGAGCTCCATGGTGAATCCTCCTCTGGTCAATTGGAGTAAATTGGAGACGTCGAGAATGCTTAGGATTTGGGTCTGAGCAATGGTAATGCCACTAAAAGGAGGATGGGTTTGGGAGAAGGTGTGGCAAGAAGAAATCAAGAGGGGAATTTCAGTCATAGTCAGTTTGAGATGCCTAGTAGACATCCAAGTGGTGATGTCCAGTAAGCAGTTGGACAGGGGAGCCTGGAGCTCAGAAAGAGCAGGGCTGGAAATACCAACTGAGTCATCACATTCATGGCATTCAAGACTGCTGAAGTGGATAACGTCACCTGGAGAAGAGAGAAGATGGTCAAGGACTCGGCCGTGAGACATCCCAGCACTTGGGGGCCAGGCGGAGGAGGTTTATAATTCATATAATATAAAGATAATCCTAAGAGGGAACTGATGGTACTACCTACACTGAGCATTATTAGTCACCTTAAGTTCAAATTCCCTGTTGATCTCTGCTGGGCAAGGGGTTAACACCTAGGCATCCACTCGTGAATGTAAAGCTAGTTGGAAGAAAAAGTGGGCACAGATGTTAAAGAAAAACTCAATCCCATAGCATTTTATTTGAAAGGGTTACTTTTTGTTTGTATTTTCTTTTTCTACTCAGGAGTAGTAGTATTTATTTGGTGCTAAGGAAATACTACTTTCTCTAAATTTGCTTCAACTACTCAGCTCTCTTACAACCTAATCTACCTCTTTGCCTCTCACTTAGAAACTAGCTGTACTAATGTGGAATGAAAATAATTACTTAAAGACATTAGTTCAAACTAATACTCAGATGTCAGATGCTGTCTTCCACCTCAATAGACGCATGTATCTAGTTAACTTTCTTTATGCAGAGAGATAATAGTTACTGCCCTTTTAAAGAATGTAGAAAGGGAGTGGGGAAAAGCAGGAATGTGTTTTAAGTTCTCACTGCCATGTAAAATAAGAGTGATATTGGAACTGTGTTTTAAAACGGCTTGTTTGCCTGGATTCAGCTGTAAGTCATGTATTTTAAAACATAACTTCATATAGAAAATCTTGATACAGCACAGCTTAAAACAGGAATATTGCTTGGTAGAAGTCAAGGGAAAGAGACAGAAAGTGAAAGTGGTCCTGTTTTCAAAAGGGTAGTTAGGGGAGACCTTTCAGGAGACGTAATACTGTAACATCTGAGACTGGATTGCTTCATGGAAATTAATTTTCCAAAAGAGCAAAGTTATTTCAAAGATTCATATTAAAAATGCTCAACCGGGGCACCTGGGTGGCTCAGTCGGTTGAGCGTCCGACTTCAGCTCAAGTCATGATCTCACAGCTCGTGAGTTTGAGCCCCGCGTCGGGCTCTGGTGCTGACAGCTCGGAGCCTGGAGCCTGGAGCCTGCTTTGGATTCTGTGTCTCCCTCTCTCTCTGCCCCTAACCCACTTGCGTTCTGTCTCTGTCTCTCTCAAAAATAAATAAACATTAAAAAAAAAGTTACAAAAATGCTCAACCATTCTTTATATCAGATTTTTTATTCACAATCACTGACAAAACTTGGCTCTCTTTCCATGTCTGAGTGCTAACCTTCTGTACATTATTTCATTCAATCGTTGGGTTTAAGCAATGAGGCTTCAACCGTTTTTTTTTTTTCCAAGAAAAAATGCATTGGGGTCAGGGGATCCTGGTTCCAATGGGAGCTCCACCACTAGCCAGCTATGATCCTGAACTGGGCCCTCAAGTCTTCTCTAGCCTTCGCTTCCTCATCTGTAAATTGGGAGTGTTGGACTTGATCCCTAGGGTATCTTCTCAGCCCCAGCATTTGAGGGTCATTAAGTCAGTTATCATACGGCGCTGAAATAGGGTGATGACTGCAGAAGCCACTTAGGTTTGCTCCTCCTGAAATGAAATTGCTCTGGGTCTCTGAGATTTGAGGTCTTACGTCACTGCCTGCTTTTCTCAAAGTTTTTTTTTTTTTTTCATTTTTCCTTTCAGGCATCTGCCACTTAATGTATCTGGCAACATAAAATGATGGCCGTCTCTGCTGGTCAGCTCCTCTTATCATCTGGTTTGCTGTGTGCTTTGGAAATCAGATAACCACATGCATTAAAAAGGATATGAAATAGACACAGAGAAGAGAGTAGAGCATATTTCCTGTAGAGTACCCTGCATGAGCCTTAGGACAATTATTATTTGGCTGCCCAGGTATTTTTAATTTGGTGGTTCATAACTCTGTTCCAATGGTTTAGCTCTACTCAGATGTTAACACAATGCTGTCTCCCCCTACTAGAGTTATGGATGTTCTAACATATATACACATAAACAAGTGACAGAACGATAGAGCAAAACTGGTTAGAAAGGTCTAAATTAAACCTTATGTAATAAGGGCATTGCCAGTGACAAGTCCCCTGCATCTAGTCATTTCCTTTGTTAATTTTGGCTTTTTTATACCTATTTAGGGGATTAAGTTCTAGGAGAAACAGTTAAGTAATGTAATCCATTAGGTTAGTAGTCTTTTTACTACACAGTGGTTGATTTAGTTTTCCCACAATGAAAATAAATTGTGTTTTCCCTCACTTACTTGACTAGTGATCTCTGCAAATTAAGATAAAATGTGGTCAGCCCCTGAGAGGACACCACCATAATATGTAGGGGCCTAAGGTGGGACCTCGAAAGATTTTAAACAGAACTTATTTTGAGACACTTGAGAAATTAAGAGTGAGCCCTTAGGCGTGCCTGGGTGGCTCAGTTGGTTGGGCGTCCGACTTCGGCTCAGGTCATGATCTCACAGTCCATGGGTTCGAACCCGCATCGGGCTGTGTGCTGACAGCTTGGAGCCTGGAGCCTGCTTCGGATTCTGTGTCTCCCTCTCTCTGACCCTCCCCCGTTCAGGCTCCATCTTTCTCTGTCTCAAAAATAAATAGACATTAGAAAAAAAAAAAAGAGCCCTTAAAAGTCAGACTTTTAAGACTTCTTCTATAGGAAAGTAGGATAGAAAATCCTGGTGGATTGGAGTTTGGTTAGTTGGTGAACAAAAGGCGAAATGATCATGGATATCGCAATTGTAGGAAAAAGGGGGACTTTTTAGCTTTAAAGGAAATAACGCAATTAGCAGTGGCCAGAGACAGAACAAGATCTATCTGATAATTATAGTCTTACTTGGGTGCTGCAAAGATCCTGATCAGGGAAAACAGCTGTGCCCATATGTGGGTCCTGGCAAAGTTTCTCCCTGGAACCACCTAAATGAAATAAAAACTCATTTTTTTTTTCTTGTTTCAGGATGCCTATACACAGTTAGGACAATGGTCTACATTCTTTTGGTCACCTCTGCTCAAGGGGTGCTTTCTTAAGTACATGGAAGCAGTCACCAGCTAGTTTAAGACACAGTGTCAAGGAACAATGACCAGTCGTGGTATTCTCATTCTTTCATTCTTGGTTTCTGTCTAGTAAGTTCTCTCTCCTTTCCCTTCCCCATAGATACTACTGTGGGGACTCCAGAAGTTACGAGGGCTAAAAGCTCCTCCTGGATCTCACACAGAAAGACTTTCCCTCTAGAATCACCCAAATTGGTCCCTCGGTATGGATTAAGTTCTTAAAGTTTTTCATCTAAATTTGAGGTTTAGGGATTACTTACAGTAGTCAAAGCTGTTCTCGGCACTGTGGTTGCTCCAGTCGTGGGATGTTAATCCCACAGTTCCGGCCTCATGGCTCAGAGAGGTCACCATGGAGACATCTGACTGCAATTGTGACCCGCAGCAGGTAAGCAGTGTCATTGCAGCTGGCCTGTTTCAATTTGCCCACCGTGCCAGCTTTAGAGGCCATGTAGGCATTTAGATATTATAGGCTAACTCGACTATTCCCAAAGCCATAGAAGGAAAGGGAGCTCAGACCTTTGAGAACTCAAAACTCATGCTGCTGAGGGCTACTCAGATTGGGTATACATGTGTCATCAACTTAAGCCTTGAAACTGTGTGATTAGTTTCCTTACCTATGGATTTCGCTTCTATTCTAGTAATTAATACCGAAAAGAGAAACTGATCTCTACAATAGACAAGGATAAATTTCTAGGAAACAAAAGAAATTCCTTATTAAATATGTTTTTTGGCATTTTTGGTTTGTACTTTAAGTTCTGACATGATATATTAACTTACCAAGTTTGGCCTAGATTGTCCTGGTTCTCTGTGACCTAGTTTTGCTACATCTAATATTCCATTATTAATTTTCATGGATAATTAATTAAAACTAAACTTTTTCATTTTTAAAATTGTTTCATAATACATGCTCAAACCCTTTAGGATGGGTCATAGTTTTATTGGTGAAATGTGAGGTCTACGCACTTTCAAGGTCTCTGTAAATCCTGAACGTTCCTCAGCTCCACTCCTTGCTTCATTGTTTTCATTTCCACCAATCATGTTGTTTGTTCTGATATTTTGGCTCGTGGGCAGGGGTGATGGCAGTGAGAGATCTTCATGACTTTTTATTCAAGGGTCCTACCAAGAGTCCCACACCTGAACCTTTGCAGCTTAAGAGTCAGTGATTGAATAATAAAGTGATTATAAGGTGTATGAAGAACACGTTAAAAGAATGAATTCCAGCGGCGCCTGGGTGGCTCGGTCGGTTGAGCATCCAACTCTCGATTTTGGCTCAGGTCATCGTCCCAGGGTCCGTTCATTTTATGGAAGGTGCTGGCTGACCTAGCGTGCCCTGGCTGGCCTTTGGGCATTATGAACCTACACCAAAGCCTGGATTCAGGGGAATATCTATTGGTTTGTTCATTAGCAGACACAACAAGAGGAAGAAAGTTGAGTAGGAAGCATCACGGTGGAGAAAGGAAGGCTAGAGAGTCAGGTGTGGAGAGGACTGTGGGGGATGTTGTGCCTTATGGCTCCGTTCGCCTTTTATTCCGCTCAAGATCCAGCCAGAGATGAGCTGTGAAAGTCTTGGGTAATCAGAAAGCTCGGTGACTTGTTTTTCCTCTCCTTTTCAAAATGTAAACTTCCTAGTGATCACTTAGATATGTTGCCCTTGTTCAGTTAACAAATTCTGATCCTCCGAACTGTTCACGTGGCCTTCACAACATTATTTGGGATGGATGATGTTAGTGAGCGATAATAGAAATGGCCTTGTGTCTTAAAAAAAGAGAAACTCCCATCCTCAGTTCTTAAGTATTCAATGAACTCATACTGTGCTCAAGTGATCAACTGTGGTGCCTTCAGCTGCCCCAGAACTGGTCATAATTTTTTACTCTTAACTCTCAAATCTTACGTCAACCCAACTCACAAGTGGGTACATACTTATTTCCTTCCTACCATCGTGAGACTTATTTTGGGGACTGTTGAGCCCACAGACTTAAAAAAAAAAAAACCTTAAAAATATTTTTGAAATGTTCATATTTAAATGAAGCAACATGGTAAATTATTATAGAGATGAAGGGAAAGGTCCGGAAGCAAAGTGCTGGCTTTTTCCACCCGTGGCTGTACCCTTCAGGAACACGTTCACACTGAGACCCTGCTGAATTGCCTATCTTGAGATGCACGGTTTCATGTAACGTCATTTTTTACTGAAACAGCTCAGCTCTATTCTCAGCTGGGGTGGAAGACGGATCATCTCATAATGTAATTCAGACAAAAACTGGGTTTGTTTTTTCAGGCAATAATTTCAAAGTGTCACAGAAAATGAAGCACATTTGCCCACTGGCCCGTTTCTGTGTCAGTTTTTGCACCGATGTAGAGTCTGCTTTGCAGAACTCGTCACTCCAAGGGCCCTCCTGAAATGCATCTCCATGAGGCTGCACTCAGATTTCATCTCTGCAGGAAGTGGGGACCCTTTGTAGCATTTTATCTTCAGCTTCCATTCTGTAAAAATCCAACTTAAGATATGAAAATTCTTTCAAACCATAGATTCATAGAACTAGAAAGAATTAGAATAAATCAAATTCATTTGGATGCAGGTGCCAGGGTGGCTGAATTGGTTGAGCGTTTGACCCTTGATTTCAGCTCAGGTCACGATCTCAGGGTTGTGGGATGGAGCCCCACATGGGGCTCTGTGCTGAGCGTGGAGCCTGCGTGGGATTCTCCGCCCCTCTCCCCTGCTTGTGCTCTCTCTCTCTATAATTAAAAAAAAATTGAAAAAATCAAATTCATTTGATTAGGACTCATATAATTTATATAATGGAGGCTTAGGTCTGAAGCAATCCAGAGATTAAGAATATACACCTAAACTTTCAAAAAGAAATTTTTCACGGGCAAAGGATCTGAACAGACATTTCTCTAAAGAAGATATATAAGTATTAGCTAATACTCACTTAGCACATGGAAGGATGTTAGTCGCCATTAGTCATCAAAGAAATGCAAAGCAAAACCACAATGAGATACCACTTCGCTCACTAAAATGACTATCATAAAAAAAGTCATAATAGCAACATTGGTAAGGATATGGAGAAATTGGAGCCCTCGTTCACTGCTGGTAGGAATACAAAACGGTGTGGCCGATTTGGAAAACAGTCTGTTTTCCTCGAAAAGCTAAGTAAAGAGTTGCTATTTGACCCAGCAATAGCAATACCTACTTCTAGGTATATACCCTAGGAAAATAAAAGCATATGTCCCCATAAGAACTTGCCCATGAATATTCATAGCAGCATTATTCATAAAAGCCCAAAAAGGTGGAAACAACTCAAGTGTCTAACAACCGATGAATGGATGAACAGAATGTGGTATACCCATACAATGGAGTATTATTTGGCAATACAAAGAAATAAAGTACTGATACATGCCACAATAAGAATGAACTTTGAAAACGTTTTGCTATGGAAAGAAGACAGAGAAGACCATATATTATATGATTCTATTTACATGTAATATTCAGATTAGGGCAATTCACAGAGACAAAGTAGATTAGTGGTTACCTAAGGCTGGGGGAAGATGGGGGTACGGGGAATGATGGCTAAAGTGTATGGGGATTTTTGAATTGATTAAATGTTCTAAAATGGGTTCTGTTTATGGTTGCACATGTGGTTGTATATTCATTTAGTATATGAATACACTAAAACCGTTGAAATGCGTACTTTATTTTTTTTAAACAAATGATTTGTTAAAAAAAAATTCTTTTTGAGAGAGGGAGAAGAGAAGACAAGTGGGGGAGGGGCAGAGAGAGAGAGAGAGAGAGAGAGAAAGAGAGAATCCATCCACATCCAGCATGGAGCTCCATGCAGGGCTTGATCCCACGATTCTGAGATCATGATGTGGGCTGAAATCAAGAGTTGGACACTTAACTGACTGAGCCACTCAGGTGCCCCACAAATTGTGCACGTTAGGTGGGTGAATTGTAGATCATGTAAATTATAGGTCTAGATTTCCTATCTCAGTTTTTGATTATCCTGACTGCCAGAAGTTCTTTTTTACATTCAGCCTCATTGTTTTTGCTCACCGTAATCAAAACTGATTCCTTCTTGTTTTGGCTTTGGTAATGAAAAAGAGAAGTAAAAAAAAAAAAAAAAAAAAAAAAAAAGTCAAAAAACAACTTCCTTATCTCGAATCATAATTCTAATACTCAAAGGTCATTATTGTCTGTTTGGAGGAAACAACTTCAGTGTCTTCAGCCTTTTCTTGTGGAATCCATTTTTATCTTGTTGGTCTTGCTGCTTCACCTCTGGGCGTCAGTGTCTTCATCTATAAAACGAGAATGTTGGACTAGATCTCAAAGGTCCCTTACAGTTCTGAAGTTGTGTGAATGTCTATATCCTTTGAGAAAGCATGGGCATGTAAGATAAAGATGTTTTCCTGAGCCATTGTAAGCATAATTAATAAGCTATGAAAAGAATCTGGAAATGCATTGAAGTAGCTGTGATTTGAAATAAGTGAACCTAGTGTGAAGTGGACACAGCAAAAGACTAAGAGGACACTTGGTTTCTTTTTTTAAATTTTTTTTAACGTTTATTTATTATTGAGAGACAGAGCGTGAGCAGGGGAGGGGCAGAGAGAGAGGGAGACACAGAATCCGAAGCAGGCTCCAGGCTGTGAGCTGTCAGCACAGAGCCCGATGCGGGGCTCAAATTCACGAACTGCGAGATCACGACCTGAACCGAAGTCGGACACTTAACTGACTGAGTCACCCAGGCACCCCATAGGACACTTGATTTCTGCTTTTATGACTCATGGTGAGAGTTTGGAGAAGTCACATGACCTTTCATGTGCATTTTCTTTCAAAAAATTTTTTAACTTTTAATGTTTATTTATTTTTGAGAGAGAGAGACAGAACATGAGCAGGAGAGGGGCAAAGAGAGGGAGACACAGAATCCAAAGCAGGCTCCAGGCTCTGAGCTGTCAGCACAGAGCCCAACGCGGGGCTCGAACCCACGAACCACAAGATCATGACCTGAGCCAAAGTCGACTGAGACACCCAGGCACCCTTACATTTTCTTTTACATAGAGGGGGCATCATAAAACCTGCACACCTCACTCTAAGAAATGTTTCCATTGAATGATTAAATGAGTGGATATTGTCAGGCAAACATTTTAACAATGGTTTATATTTTGTTCAAAACAAAAATGCTGTCATTGACAGATTTCTTTCCTTCAAAAAAACTATGTCATCTAATTTTTTTTGACCCATTTCACTTTGGTCTTATCATCTCCTCTTAAACTTAATGAATATGGCATAGTAAAATTTAAGGCAAACATGAAAATGAAAGCTTAATGAAGTCATGATGTGAATAAAGCTAAGAATATAAAAAATTAACAAAATATTCTCCTTTCAAATTTGGCCTCGTCAAAGCCTATGTGAATTATAAAAAGTGTTAAGGACATTTCTAGTTGACCCTTCCCCCATATCTCTATAGATCTCATCTTTAAGCTGTCTTATCTTTTTGGTCAGATCACAGACACCAGAAGTCGAGGGACCATGTCTGATTTCTTCTTTGTAACACCTCACTGACTGTAACAATACATGTACCTGGTATTTACTCAGCAAGCACTGATGTTATTTGTTGCCTGCCTATTAAACTGCTAACTATAAATACAAAAATGAAAGTTTTCTAGTCCAGATAGATTATTATTATTTTTTTTGTGGGCCTAATGATTTCTGAGGACCTTGAAAGCTAATTAAAAGCATCTTAGGCAACAAGTAGGATAGTCATGAGGCCAAGTACATAACGACAAGACTTAGAAAGCTGAACAACAGACATGAGAGTTTATACACCTACATGAAGCCTGATCTTCAAAGCTGCTTCAAAGCAGACTGTATGCTTTTTCCAGCGGTGGTACCATTGCTCAAACCTGTATGGAAATTTCCGTGTTAGGAATTTTGTTCAGTGAGATTGCCATGTTTGGGAGAATCAACCTCATCACTTACACTCACACAATGTGGTTAATTGTGGTTCTTTTTCTTTCTTGTAAACTTCTGAGTCATCGGCCAATGGGATGCTTTGTACAGGTGACGTTGGCATTCTGCCAATTACTGTATAACTGGAGTTATAAGAGGAAGGAAGACGGACAACCATAGAGCTGAGCTTGACATTGTTCCGGATGCCTTCATTGTACCCTTAAAAGAGCCGTTGGAGATGGGTGGCACTTTGCTTAAGATTTGGGGTGCATTCAGGAACATACGCACATGTCCTGGGCTCTGGACAAGTCCAGATGGGCTGTGCAAATTCTGAAGCTGCTGACAGATGTCCCTGCTGCTAGGGGTCACCTGGCACATTGTTCACTGTTGCTGGGAGGCCCTCTTGGGGACACAGCAAAACCACGGCAGCTTCTTAGCATAGCAACAAGAACCGCTCACGAATGACAGTGGTGGTTGCTAGCTTTGGCTGAGGTCCCAGCTCACTTACAGTGCAGGGACTCAAGGTGTTCATCTGGATAGGGCCAGGAGCTGGGGACCCACCCTCTCCCCTTCTGAACCCTCGCTGGTTTTCTCGTGCCCCCCTAGGTGATCTCATGTGAGCTCTTGTTTAAGGATAAACTTCATGGATGGCCTCTTCAGAGCTTTGCCTTCTGACTTAAAAAAAAGGGGGGGGGGGCGAAGGAAAAAGAAAAAATAAAAAGAAAAAATAGGTTGTAGTTGTTTTAAACTATTATTTTAAAACAATTGCCACAAGTTTAGGTCAACTGGAAAAAATTTAATGTAGAAATGTAGAGATCATGTACTCATTAAAACAGATTACAAAACATGGGTACAGTATAAGGCCATTTTCAGATCTGCAAGACCACTCTGAGGGGCTCTGGATGCTGGAAATGTAAAAATTGTAGTTATTCTTACATGTCTATTTTTTTCAATGCATAGATATTCTTTCTATATGAATAAAAGATCATTTTAAAAATGATTCCATAGGTATTTTTTTATTGTGATAAAATACACATAAAATTTACAGTTCTCATCATTTTTAAGTATCTAGTTCTGTGGCACCAAGCACATTCACACTGTTGTGTAACCATCATCGTGGTCCATCTCCAGAACTATTTTCATCTTTCCCAACTGAAAATCTGTACCCGTGAAACAGTAACTCCTCATTTGCCCCTCTCTCCAGCTCCTGGCAACCACCACTCTATTTCTTGTCTCTATATACCTCATCTAAACGGAATCATAGAGTATTTGTTCTTTTTTTTTTTTATGTTTATTTCTTTTTGAGAGAGAGAAAGAGACAAAGAGCAAGTGGGGAAGGGGCAGAGAGAGGGGGAGACACAGATACCGAAGCAGGCTCCAGGCTCCGTCCGAGCTGTCAGCACAGAGCCCGATGCGGGGCTCGAACTCACAGACCGCGAGATCATGACCTGAGCATACGTCGGACGCTTGACTGGCTGAGCCACCCAGGTGCCCCATAGTATTTGTCCTTTTGTAACTAGTGTATTTCACTGAGCATAACGTCTTCAAGGTTTACCCATGTGGTAGCACGTGTCAGAATGCCCTTCTTTTTTTATGGCTGAATTATATTCCAGGGTGTGTATATGCCGTGTTTTATTTATCTACTCATCCATCAGTGGACACTTGGGTTGCTTCCACCTTTGGGCTATTGTGAACAACACTGCTATGAACATAGGTGTAACTAATATGGATTCAATAATCAATTTAAGAGACCAAAAGCTGTATTCTTCTCAATAATTCTATTATTGATTATCTTTCTACCTGTGGTAATGGATGCGTTTGACTGAAAAGGTTAGAGTCATCCATGCTGAGTCGGGGAAAGGAAAATAGGAAAAAGAGAAAAGAAAAGCCACAGACAAAATGTTAGTATTCAGAATTTGTAAACATTCCTACCAGTGTGTAAGGAAAAGATACACAGTAGAAAAGAGGCAAAAACTTGAGCAGACACTTCACAACAGAGAAAATCCCAGCAGCCAATAAATGAAATAAGGCCCAACTGAAGAGTGTCAGGGAGATTCGAGTTATAGCTGCAATGAGACACAGTCATGCACCCACCAGAATGGCTAAAATCTGTCTTTTAGACTCAGAAAGAGCAATAAGAAATCATCCCATGGCTGATGGAATGAAGAGTGGTACCCACTCTTTGGAAGATAGTTTACCGTTCTCTCGTCAAGTCAAAAATAAACATACCCCAGGACCCAGCCGTTGCTTTTCTGGGTATATTCTCTAGAAAAATGCATTCATATGTGCACCAGGGTATAAGAATGTTATGACAGCATTGCTCCTAAGAGCCCCAAACTAGAAACAACCCCAGAAGCCAACTGTAATAAAATGGACAAATAAATTGTGGCCTATCTGTTTGATGGAATACAGGGCTTATGGCCACCAATGTTATGGATGAGACCCACAAACATGATGTTAGGTAAAGAAAGCCAAATTGAGAAGACTCCATGTGATGGCTTCCATTTGTGTAAAGCTTAAATTAGGCAAAAAAAAAAAAAAATACACTATGTTTTTAGGGAAGCATGTAGAGATGGTGAATATATAATAACACAAAGCCAAAATTCCCATTAGCAATGTGTGGGAATCCAGTGTCTCTGCATCCTTGCTGGCATTTGGTATTACCAATATTTTTATTTTTTTGTATTTATTTACTTACTTGTTTATTCATTTTAAGGTTTATTTTTTAAATTTATTTTGAGAGAGAGAGAGAGTGGGGGTGGGGGAGGAGCAGAGAGAGAGAGAATCCCAAGCAGGCTCTGCACTCAGCACGGAGCCCGACGTGGGGCTCAATCTCACGACGGCGAGACGACGACCTGAGCCGAAATCAAGAGTCAGTTGCTTAACCAACTAAGCCACCCAGGCGCCCTTGCTGTTATTTTTAAATTTGAGCTGTTTTGACTCGGAGCCTGGAGCTGCTTCGGATTCTGTGTCTCCCTCTCTCTCTGCCCCTTCCCCGTTCATGCTCTGTCTCTCCCTGTCTCTCAAAAATGAATAAACGTTAAAAAAAAATTTTTAAATTTGAGCTGTTTTGATAGAGTGTGCAGTGATAGATCGTCACGGTCCTAGTCTGCATCCTCTTAGTGTTTGGTGATGTTGAATATCACTGGAGCAGGGCAATGTTTGTTCTTCTGACTTGGATAGTGGTTACTTTAGAATCACACGTATCCTGGACACATAGCTCTGTGCTTGCTTTGCATCTCATAATGCAATAGATAAGAAGAGAGGAAGAGCATTGAATTTAGTGTTTTGAGATATTAGTCCCCTACATCCATTGTGAAATTAATAACCATGAGTAAGGCATTGAAATAGCCCGGCTAAGTGGCAGATAGAGTAGGGGGCCAAGTGGCCTGAGCATGAAGCCTCTGCTATTTGCACTTGGCCGCGGCACCTCTGGGTGAAATAGGTTTACAAGCTTCCAAAAAACAAAAACAACAACAAACCTCTTTCCAAAGGAGACTGACTTGGAGTAGTTCAAACACAGAAAAAAAAAAAAAAAAACCATCTATTATGACAGGCGTGGCATAAGAGTTTCCTGTGCCTCAAAGGGAAGCGTTCATATCAGAGTAATTTGAGTAAAAATGAGAAACCCAACAGCTCATTTCCAGGAAGCTGGGAAGGGCTTTGAAGAGGGGACCATATAAGAATCTTTTAAAAGGCTCTTTCTGGGGACGCCTGCATGGCTCAGTCGGTTGAGTGTCCGACTCTTGGTTTCAGCTCAGGTCATGATCTCAAGGTTGACGAGTTCGAGCCCCACATCAAGCCCCAGATCGGGCTCCCTATCAGTGCAGAGCCTGCTTGGGCTTCTCTCTCTCCCTCTGTTCCTCCGTTTGCCTGCACATGCACGCATGCTCTCTCTCTCAAAATAAATAAGTAAACTTAAAAGAAAAAGCCTCTTCCGGGTGCAACAGAGAGGAGGGATGGGGTGAGAAGGTGTTCCTTGTCATTATAAGCACTTTGCTACTATGTCTTACTTTGATTAGAAAAGAAAAAACTAGGAAAGAAAAAAACGGTCCGACATAGTATCTTGTACTTGTTTCCTGTGGCTGCCATCACGATGGGACTGCAGACTGGGTGGCTTAAACAGAACACATGTATCGTCCCATAGTTCTGGAGGCTAGAAATCCAAGAGCTAGGAATTAAATTCCTCTATTTTTTTTTTAATTTTTTTTTTTTACATTTTATTTATTTTTGAGAAACAGAGTGAGACAAAGCGTGAGCGGGGGAGGGGCAGAGAGAGAAGGAAACAGAATCTGAAGCAGGCTCCAGGCTCTGAGCAAGCAGTCAGCACAGAGCCTGATGCGGGTCTTGAACCCACAAACTGTGAGATCATGACCTGAGCTGAAGTCGGACACTCAACCGACTGAGCCACCCAGGCGCCCCTAAATTCCTCTATTTTAGAAAGATGTTGAAGCAAAAGAAAAGTTTTTGGAGTTGGTTTCTTAGTTATCAAGAAATTCAGGCATTCAGGGACTTTAGTTCTTCATCCCAGTTTCTTGGAATTTGCAGAGTGTGCAGCAAATGGTCATTCTTACTCCCGTGCATTACAACATTTTCCCCTCATCGTCTTCAGCTACCAACTATCTTTGACGTAGATACTATTTATTGTAACAAAACAGCACTGTTACAAGCACTTTACAGTGCTTGTTAACCCTTTGAACTCAAATAAAGCAAAAACCCAAATGAAGTAGGAGCCAATATTCCCATTTTGCAGATGAAGAAACAAAGGCATAGAGAATATTCCTGCAAAAAAAGGCCTCGTTACAGAGCTCATTACTTGCAAAGGTGGTCTCTTTCCAGAGCCTGCGTTCCTAGGCCCTAAGCTGTAGCATTTCTTGGGAAATTGATATGACAACAGTTATAAGAAGGTTTCATCTAAATGTCAGCAAGGTACTTTCTGCGGTTCCTTGGCATATGGCATGAATTGTTTTTCCAGCTTTATCGAGATATAATTGGAATGTAACGTGGTAGAAGTTGAAGGCGTGCAGCGTTGTGATTCCATATACATATATATTGTGAAGTGATTACCACAGTAAGGTTAGTTAACACATCCATCAGGTCACATAGTTAACATTTTATTTCTTGTGGTAAAGACATTTAAGATCTGCTCTTGGCAACCTTCAAGTATACAATATGGTATTGTTAACCGCAGTCACTATGCTGTACATTACATCCCTGGAACTTATTCATCTTGTAACTGGAAGTTCATGCCCACTGACCAACATCTCCCCATTCCCTCTGTCCCCCAGCCCCTGGTACCCACCAGTGTACTTTCTGCTTCTGTGAATTCAACTCTTTAAAAATTCCACACGTAAGTGAGATCACACAGTATTTGTCTTTCTTATATGAGTGTTACTTATCCTTTCTCCACCTTCTAATATCCCTGTACTCCCTTTGACTTATTAGTTTGTGAGACAGACACATTTGGGAACCAGAGAGTTAAAAATTACAGTGTTTGTAGGGGCACCCGGGTGGCTTGGTCAGTTGAGCCCTGCACTGGGGCTGTCAGTGCAAAACCTGCTTCAGAGCCTTTCTCCCCTTCTCTCTCTGCCTCCCCCCCACTCGTTTTCTCTTTCTCAATCTCTCTCTATTGCAAAAATAAATGAATATAAAAAAATTACAATGTGGGGTGCCTGAGGCTTAGTCGGTTAAGTGTCCGACTTCAGCTCAGGTCATGATCTCACAGTTCATGGGTTCAAGCCCTGCATTGGGCTCTGTGCTGATGGCTCAGAGCTTGGAGCCTGCTTTAGATTCTGTGTGTCCCTCTCTCTCTGACCCTCCCATGCTCTAACTCTGGGTCTCTCTCTCTCAAAAATAAATAAACATACACAAAATTACAATGTTTATCTAGAAATTGCCTAGACCATTGATGTTGGACAGTTGTTGGATTTTTCTGTTGCTAGATTGATAAGTGGCCCAACAGATAAAATTTTCTTGAAGAGAATACACAGTTTTCAACAATGCTGCAATATTTCTCTGAATCTGAGGCTAGGCCAGCTATGGAGACATGCAATAACGTGGGTGCAGAGTCGTTAATATGATTTGTTTCAATCTCTGAATTCTGATGTAGTCTTGAATTTTAAAAAAGTTTGCTGCCTCCAATCTTATCTTTGGAAAGCCAGATTTTGGTAGTGTTAAGTCAAGATTTATTTATTTATTTACTTGCTTATTTTAAGTTTATTTCTTTATTTTTAGAGAGAGAGAGAGAGAGAGAGAGAACTGGGGAGGGGCAGAGAGAGAGAGAAGAGGGAGAGAATCCCAAGCAGGCTTTGCACTGCAGCACAGAGCCCAACGTGGGGCTCTAACTCATGAACTGTGAGATCACGACCTGAACTGAAATCAAGAGTCAGATGCTTAAGCAACTGAGCCACCCACACACCCCAAGTCAAGATTTATTGAAAGCTAAATGGAGAATGCCTTCTGCTGATGGAGACTGTAAGGTCTGGGACTTGATGCTCCCTACATACAGGCCACAGGAGATGAGCCTGTTGCTGTTTCGGAAGTGCTGGCAATAGAGACAGATTGCTGGGGCTGAGATAGAACACTTTATTATTCCTGGCAGAACAAGCAGCATGAGTATCCACACATTTGCCTTGGTCCTCCTTGCCGCTAAGTCCTGGGGTCAATGTGGTATGGCCCAGATGAATGTGATCCATGCAGTGGGTTTCAGATGCAGCTGAGAAACACAGAGCTTGGGGAACCCGCCTCTTTTCAAGCAAGCAGCAACCAAGCCTGCTTCTTGTCTCCAGGGAGATCTTACATCTCTCAAGGTTACCAGCTAAACAGACAATCCTGCCCCAGAGAAAGATTAGACAGTGATGAGAAAACTTCTGGTAAAGGCTGGATGTGTGCAAAGCTAGTGTTAGCAGAGACTGGAAAAGCTGTGAGGAAACTCCTCTGGGAATCTGTGTAAATGGCAAAGGGCATTAGGTAGTGGTACCAAAATTTGCAAAACTGTTGTCTGTAATAATTTGGAAGATGGGAAATGCTTCTAATAAGCTTTTGGATTTGGCTAAAGAAATCACCAGGCAGAATGTGGAAAGTGTCAGTCTGTTGGATCTGGATGCATATGATAAGGTATAAGAAGAGACAGATGAGGTCAAAATGCAACTATTGCATTTGCAAGCAAAATTCAGAGAAAATACAAAGGGTCCAAGATTTGCTGGGCTGGAAAATAAAATCGCTTATTTCCCCCAGTGTCCACAGACAATAAAAGATTCTCAAAATGAAACGAGGCCTGGGGCCAAGGTCCAGATTATGCTCAAGATCACTGAAAAGTTGAAGGCAGTGCCAGCTAGACTCTCTGAGGAGACCAAAGAACATTGTCCCACTATTGCCTGACTTATGACCCAAAATAGAAAGAGACTTGTCTCAAAAAGAATCAGAAATGTGACTTTGGCCCCATTGAGTAGACCTGTATCAGAGTCATAGGAAATCCACACAATTTTAAAGGGAATGTTACTGGCAGAAGAATTGCCAGTTTAGATTAAAAGGGACAGAGACTGTCAAAATGGGCTCCCAACTCTCTATAGGTAGAAGGCAGACTGAGAAAGCTACTCAGCTGCAAAATGGGCCATTTCTGATGGAAAAGAGAAGTTGTTTCAGACGGTGAAGCCACTATCCCAGGGCACAGAGCTAAGAGTCTCCAAGACAAATGGACTGGATGCTTCTATACCCAAAGAGCGGCAATGGCTCCAATCAAGAAACATTCCCTACTTCTGGTGCCTGTACTTCAGAATTGCCATGGAACAGTGACTTCTACACCTCTCCCAGTTTCCCTCTTGATTAGGACTGCCTTCTGTATATTTGGGGGGAGGGGCATAAAGTTTGCAGTTTTATTTATGTAGTCACCCAGATTGAGAGAAACTGCACTTGAGGATATACCCAGGGGGCCTCACTGGACCGGATGCTGATGATGCGATCTTATACTTTGAGGAGGATGCCATAATTGGATGAGACACATGGGGATCCTGGGGTGGGGTGAGTATATTTTGCATGGGAGAGGAAAATAAATATTGCATTCAGGTAGAAGATGTTAGTAACTTGAAAAAAAAAGGGCATAATATTTTACTGGCCTTTCCATCAAGAAGTGGACTTTATTGTTCTGCTCTTGAAGGTGGGTTGGCCTTCTCACTAGCTTTGACTTGTGGAAGGCAGCAGAAGTGATGCTGTACGTTGTCCTAGCCTTGGACCTGGGAGATATTACAGCTTCAGCTCTTGTCTTTTTGAAATGCTGCTCTATATGAAAAGCCCAAGTTTGCTGCTGAAGATTTGAGGCTCAGCTGAGACCTAAGTGAGGACATTTTATCCTATCTGACCCGAGGAGAGCTGTTGAATAACTGTAGCCACATGGCCCTAGCAGAAAACCTGATTGGTTTAGCCATTGAAATTACTGGCCTACAGAATCATGAATAACAGCAACATTGTTGTTTTAAGCCATTGCTTTTTGGTGTGTGGCTCCTTATGGCCCCAGAAGTAATTGATATATAAGCTCTTGATGCAAATTCACCATAGGCATAAAGTCCTTCCAGAAGAGCCCCCCAAGAACAACTACTTTGGCAAACTGAAGTCATGTCTACTAAAAGCTGGGCACAGAGAGTTCATTATTCAGCAGCTCTGTCCCCAGGTATACACAACAGAAATGTGTATGCATAGTCACTAAAAGACCTGTAAAATAATGTGTTTCAGCAGCTTCTTTGTACTACTCCCAAACTGGTAACATCCAAGTTGACATCAATGGTAAAATGGATAAATCAGTCGTGATATGTTCATACAACAGAAGCTATAGAAAAGAAAATGAAAAAAAACTATTTCTTTACACAACTACATGGATAAATCTCAACCACTATTCTAAGTAAAAAAGCCCAGCTCAAACAAAAGCACATTGATTAGCAGTGTAGGATATTGGAGACCTCTGTGGTGAAGAAGATAGGACAGGCTGGAAAGTGGCCCATGTAAGGCTTCTTGGGGGCGGGGGGGTGGGGGGGGGAGTAGTCATGCTCTGTTTCTTGATATGGGAGGGGATTATCAAGGTGTGTTCATTTTGCAAAAACTAGTTGAGCTGTGAACTTATCATTTATACACTTATCTGTATGCATGACATAATTCAATAAAAGCATTTTCTTATTTTAAAGAAAGGATCTTGTAGATACAAAGAACAAACCATAAGTGACTCTTAAATACAAAGAATCAACTGAGGGTTGCTGGAGGGAAGTTGGGTGAGGGGATGGGCTAGATGGGTGATGGGTATTAAGGAGGGCACTTGGTGGGATGAGCACTGGGTATTATATGGAAGTGTTGAATCACTAAATTCTATTCCTGAAACCATTATTACACTATATATTAACTAACTTGGATTTAAATAAAAATAAAAAATAAAATTAATTTAAAAAATAAAGGGAAAAAACAAAAACAAAAAAAGAATTTTTTCAGAATTATGTTTTTAATTTTTAAGTGAGACATCGAAACATTTTTTAATGTTTATTTGGTTTTGAGAGAGAGAGAGAGAGAGAGAGAGAGAGTGAGCAGGGGAGGGACAGAGAGAGGGAGACGTAGAATCCAAAGCAGGCTCCAGGCTCTGAGCTGTCAGCACAGAGCCTGATGTGGGGCTCGAACTTGTGATATGTGAGATCATGATCATGACCTGAGCCAAAGTCCGTCGCCCAACAGACTGAGCCACCCAGGCACCCCATTAATTTTTAAATATATGGGGTCTTATTAAATTAAATTATCTTTTTGTTTTCTATTTCCAATTAATTAGATTGTATTTAATAAATATAGTCTTTATGACATTACTCCTTTGAAATTTGTTGCATCGTGCCATATCACCAAATCAATGTATAGTCGATATTTGTAAAACAACAACAACAACAACAACAACAACAACAACAAAACCCAAACCACAGTATAATACCACTTCATACCATATTGGCATGACTATCATCAAAAAAGTGGAAAATAACAAGTGATGGCAAAGATGTGCAAAAATTAGAACCCTTATGGGGTGCCTGGGTGGCTCAGTCGGTTGAGCCTCCTACTTTGGCTCGGGTCATGATTTCGCGGTCCGTGAGTTTGAGCCCTGCGTCGGGCTCTGTGCTGACAGCTCAGAGCCTGGAGCCTGTTTCAGATTCTGTGTCTCCCTCTCTCTGACTCTCCCCTGTTCATGCTCTGTCTCTCTCTGTCTCAAAAATAAATGTTAAAAAGAAAGATTTAGAACCCTTGCACACGACTGGTGGAATGTAAAATGGCTCAGCCACTGTGGAAAACAGTGGCAGTTCCTTAAGAAGGTAAACATAGAATTACCCAACAATTCTACTCCTAGGTATCTCTACCTAAAAGAATTGAAAACAGGGTCTCAGACACTTGTATGTGACTGTTCATTGCAACATTATGCACACTAACAGAAAAGTGGAAACAACCCAAGTGCCCATCAGCAGATGAATACCTGAGTTAAACGTGTAGCTATGCAATGGAGTATTATTCAGCTTTAAAAAGAAATGATGTGCCAGGGCATCTAGGTGGCGCAGTTAAGTATCCAACTTTGGCTCAGGTTCTCACAATTTGTGGGTCCGAGCCCCACGTTGGGCTCTGTGTTGACAGCTCAGAGCTTGGAGTCTGCTTGGGGTTCTGTGTCTCCCTCTCTCTGCCTCCCCCCCATACTCTGTCTCTCTCTCTCTCTCTCTGTGTCTCTCTCTTAAAAATAAATAAACATTAAAAAATAAAAAGAAATGATGTATAGACACATGCTGCAATGTGGATAAACCTTGAAAGTATTATGCTAAGTGAATTGAGCCAAATACAAAAGGACAATTGTTGTATGATTCCATTTATATGAACTAGAATAGGCAAATTTAAAAGACAGAGAGTGGAGATCACATGTTACCAGGAGAAATACAGAGTTATTGTTTAATGACTATAGGGTTTCTATTTGGGGGTGATGAAAAATTTTAGAAATAGTGGTGATGGTTGTACCGTGCTGTGAATATAACTAATGCCTCTGAACTATACACTTAAAAATGGCTAAATATATATTTGAAAGTTACTAAAAGAGTAGATCTTAAAAGTTCTCATTGTGGTGCACCTGAGTGGCTCAGTCGGTTAAGCATCCTATGTCAGCTCAGGGCATGATCTCCGGCTCACGAGTTCGAGCCCCACGTCGGGCTCTGTGCTAACAGCTCAGAACCTGGAGCCTGCTTCAGATTCTGTCTCCTTCTCTCTGCCCCTCCCCCTGCTCACACACACACACACACACACACACACACTCTCTTTCTCTCTCTCTCTCTCAAATATAAATAAACATTTAGAAAATTGGGAAAAAAAAGTTCTTATTGCAAGAGAGGGCGCCTGGGTGGTAGTTGAGTGTCAGACTCTTGATTTTGACTCAGGTCGTGATCCCAGGGTCATGAGATCGAGCCCCATGTCAGGCTCCGGGCTCTGTGCTCCGTACTCTGTCCTGAATGTGGAGCCTGCTTAAAATTCTCTCCCTCTCTCTTTCCCTCTGCCCCTTCTCCACTCATGCTCCCTCCCATACCCCCCCAGTCTCAAAACAAAAAAAACACAAAAAGTTTTCATTGCAAGAAAAAGTTGTAACAATGTGAGGTGATGAATGTTAACTAGACTATTGTGGTGAAATTTTGCAACATATACAATATCAAATCATTATGTTGTATGTCTAAAATGAATACAGTGTTATATGGGAAGTATATCTGAATAAAACTGGGAAAAAAGGCTCTCAGATTGACATAGGAATTGGAGAAAGGGATAAATTGGTTTGTTTTGTTTTTTTAATGCCCAAATCTAGGTCCTCTCAATGTAAACGTCCTAGTGTCTTCAGGGGAGAACTTGGTTTTGTCAGATATTCTCTCTGTGACAGTTCTGATTACCCTTTAATAAATATTTTCTCTCTTATATCTAAATCCTGTTTTTATCTTGATAATGTTTACCAAGATGACTAACATCTTTTATGTAAAATTTGACATCGAGTAATCAACAGCAATGCACATCGCGTGAAGTTATTGGTCTACAAATATGAAGCAAGAATCTTTGGCATTTTTTTTTTTTTTTTTGGATGAAGAAGGGGAAGACTTAGGCCACCTGTTAGGGGGGAAAGATCAGGCTGGCCTCTGATTACTCTGAGATATATATATATATATATATATATATATATATATATATATATATCTTATATATATTTATATATTATTTATAAATAAATAATGGATTTCAGGAGAAGAAAACATGGTTTCCATGGACAATGTCTAAAACTGTCTTGTGGCCAGTACAGAAGCACCCAAGGAAGGAGTGAAGATAAGGTCTAGAAACAGGCTGGGGCCTGATTATGAAACACTGAGGATATGCAAGGTTTTGCACTTTATTTTTATACAATAATAAAAAAAATCAACAATCATTCTGTGTTTTATAAAGAAAATGAGATAACTGTTTAAAATGGCACAGTAAGAGAGTTTTCTTCCAGTCTCCTCTCTAAAAATATCTGAAAATAAAAATAAACAGGAAAGAAAACTCCATATTTGAATAGGCTAGGAGACAGCTGTACTGCTGAAACACAAGATGTGAGAGGTAGGGTGGCCACATTTGGGGAAGGTGAAACACGGGTTCAGATGTCAACAGATGGGGCACTGGGGGCGAAGCTCCCAGGAGCTTCGTGGCGAATCTAGAACAGAGGGAAAAACACAGACCTGTCGCATCTGCCAGAAGTAGTTTACCCATAAAGAGGAGTGGAGTAGACTCCTTATGAGTAGCACAGAAGTTACCAGTCCGGATGGCCTGCGGAAAAGTAGACACCAAAACACCCCAAGCCAAAACAGAAAGTGCACAACAACAAAAACATCAAGGCGATCGAAATGCCTCACTCACACAAAATCCTGTGTCGAAGGAACCTAAGCGTAAGCCAGATACTCTGGGCATTTCATCTCTTTGTTATGAAACTTCTATTATCCATTGATGTAAACATATCATCATATGTAAACATATCGGTGATTGAGGTATTAGTGATTTGTAATTTGCAACCTACAACCGATATGAGGTATTAGTGATTTGTAATTTGCAATCACTGATTGAGGTATTAGTGATTTGTAATTTGCAACCTACAACAAATCGCAGCACATAAGAATTGTAATTACACAAGGGTCCTGGAAGAAGGGAGAGGAGAGGGCGACAACAGATGGCGGACAAAAATGACTCACCAGAGAAGTATTACCTCAGGACAACTGAAACTTGTGGCCAAACGTGAGCGCCATTATGCAATGAAACATCACAAGGACCTAATGCTCTTTCTGATGGTATCTATGAAACAAGAGCTCAGAGAAGAAATATACAAAATTCAGGAAAAATATCACAGGGCAACAGAAGGAGATGGCACATAAACTGACAGACTTCAGACAAGACGAGGAAAATATATGTTTACTGTTAGAGAGAGAAAAGCCTCATTAAAGTAGCTCAAAGGAGCATGTGGATAACATTGAGAAAAGCGGACAAAATGTAATAGAAATGAGCCAGCTTAAGAAGGCTTGGAAAGAAATGGAGAGCAACGGAAGGCAGAAGTTAGCTAACATAATGCATAGTGGTTATGTGAGAAAGAGAATTGAGGTCAGGGGACTGGAAAAATGTTTATTTATTTATTTAAAGTTTATTTATTTATTTTTGAGAGAGAGAGAGACAGAGAGAGAGAGAGAGAATCCCAAGCAGCCTCCACGATGTCAGTGTGGAGCCTGACACAGGGCTTGAATTCATGAACCGTCAGATCATGACCCGAGGGAAATCAAGAGTCAGATGCTTAACTGAGCCATCCAGGCACCCCTGTTTATTTATTAAAAAAAATTTTTTTTAAATATTTATTTATTTTTGACAGAGGGAGACAGAGCGTGAGTGGAGGAGGGGCAGAGAGAGAGGGAGACACAGACTCTGAAGCAGGCTCCAGGCTCCAAGCTGTCAGCACAGAGCCTGACGCAGGACTCAAACCCACGAACTGCCAGATCATGACCTGAGCCGAAGCAGGATGCCTAACCGACTGAGCCACCCAGGCGCCCCCATTTATTTATTTTTTTCAGTAGGCTTCACACCCAGCACAGAGCCTGACATGGGGCTTGCACTCATAACCCTGAGATCAAGACCTGAGCTGAGATCAAGAGTTAGACACTCAATGGACTGGGGCACCCAGGCTCTCCCTGGAAAAATGTTTAAAGATATATTTAAGGAACATTTCCAGGAGTGAACTAAGATTTGACTGTTCAGTTGTCCCAGAAAAGAAACAAAACATTCCAGACATTTATTTGTTTACTAGCAGTAGAAGACTTGAATCTGCACTTGAAAGGACCCATTTATCTAAGAAAAATTTGGCATGGACGAATCAACAGCCATCTACACCCTGGTAAGTTTACTGGTCTCCAAAGATGAAACAAGAATCTTTGGCATGTTTTGGGTGAGGGAGAGAAGGAGTAAGCCACCTGTCAGAAAGAAAAGATCAGGCTGGTCTCTGAATGTTCTACAGAACTTTCAGTGTTTGAAGACAATGGACCTTTGTTCACAAGCCCTAGAGAAAGAAAGTGTGACTCAAACTTTTTTTTTTTCAACTTAGCTACAACTTAAAAAAAAAAAGTTTATTTATTTTAGAGAGGGAGAGAGAGAGAGACAGAGCACCAGCAGGGGAGGGGCACACAGAGAGAGGGAGACACAGAAACCAAAGCAGGCTCCAGGCTCTGAGCTGTCAGCACAGAACCCAACGCAGGGCTCAAACCCACCAACTGCGAGATCATGACCTGAGCCAAAGTCGGATGCTTAACAGACTGAGCCACCCAGACGCCCCTACCTAGCTACAACTTTTAAATATAAAGGCAACATACAAATCCGTTGAATAATCAAGAATGTAGGAACTCTAGCTTCAATGAGTTTTTCTTGAAGAAACTACTACAGACCAAACTTCAGCCCTAATAAAGCTCAGGGGAAAAGCAGCAGTAGGAACGTGAATCTTACTCATCAGGTTAAAGCTGAAACATATCTCATTTAATGATTGAGAGGTACAAAATATAAACTATAAACTCTGATGCTGTAGAAATGATGTCAACTATCGAAGTTTGGGAGGGTGAGGTAGTGAGAAGGTAGGAGGTGATCTAAGTTCTGTATTTTCTTTTTTAAAAAAATTAACAAAAATGTTTTTAATGTTTATCTTTGAGAAAGCTAGAGAGACAGAGCACGAGTGGGGAAGGAGCAGAGAGAGAGGGAGACACAGAATCCGAGGCAGGCTCCAGGCTCTGAGCTGTCAGCACAGAGCCCAAGGTGGGGCTCGAACTCACGAACTGAGAGATCACGACCTGAGCCAAAGTCGGCGCTCAACTGACTGAGCCTCCCCAGGCTCCCTTAAGTACTGTATTTTCAATGCTTGATGTTAGAGATACAAGAAATCATTGGAATCTGGCACGTCAACATGTGTAAAATATATTTAAGGGACGAGGGGAAACACTAAGAAATTTTCAGTTAACAAAAATAAGGCAATGGTGGGGATGTGGAAGAAAAAAGAGGTATATTAATTTTACTTTGCTCATAATGGCAGTAGCTGACACGGTGTAAAAACAAACGATTGAGTGAACTGTGGAATTATAGCTATAAAGGACTCTTTATATAATTGCCTCTAGGATTAAGAAATGGGTACAGGGGAAAAAAAAGAAATGAGTGCTGGGAAGATAGCAGAAGGAGACATTTTTTACTGTGTAGTCTTGTATCTTTTGAATTTTGTACTAGCTGCGAAAAAAAGAATAGGAAAATACAAAATAATGAAAATGCAAAATTATAGTTATGAATGTGTCCGTTCGAACAGAAACATCAAGTTTCCAACTATTAAAAAAACCCCACATACACTACATAAAGAAATCGTTGCCCATAGAATGAGAGTGTTTTTATTTTAAAAATTTTTCTACATTTTAATTTCTTTTTGAGAGTGAGTGAGAGAGAGAGTGTGAATGGGGGCAGGGGCAGAGGGAGAGGGAGACACAGAATCGGAAGCAGGCTCCGGGCTCTGAGCTGTCGGCACAGAGCCCGACGTGGGGCCTGAACTCGCGAACCGTGAGATCGTGCCCGGAGCCGAAGTCGGACGCTTAACTGCCTGAGCCACCCAGGCGCCCCTAAATGAGAGCATTTTTAAAGGCAACGGAGACATGAGTACTAAAACATAAAACGGGCTGACAGAACCAGGACCACACAATCCGCTCACATACGTAAATGTAGGCGGGTTAGTCTCACCTGCTGACAATAGTAAAAACACTCTTGTTGAATTACTACACAAAACCCAACTACCTGCTGTCTGTAGAAAACATCTCTAAAACAAAGCGAAGCAGAAAATTGGGAATATAAAGACGGACACTTGCCTCAACCTCCTATCAGTCAACGAAAGACTACATCCTTGTAATGAAAAGCATGCATGACTATTTGTATCCAAAGAAAAGAAAACGATCTATACATGTCTATTTTATATGCATAGCTACTTCCTTTACATTTTGGGTTTTTGTACCAGGTGCATATATTACCCATTGTAAAGAACAGGCAAATATTTTATTTTATTTATTTATTTTTTAAAGTTTATTTATTTATTTTGAGACAGAGAGAGAGAGAGAGAGAGAGAGAGAGTGTCTGTGTGAGGGCAAGCAGGGGGAGGGGCAGAGAGAGAGGGAGAGAGAGAATCCCAAGCGGGTTCTATGCCGTCAGTACAGAGCCTGATGTGGGGCTCGATCCCATGAACTGTGAGATTATGACCTGAGCCAAAATCAAGAGCTGGACACTTAACTGATTGAGCCACCCAGGAGCCCCACGAGTAACTTATTTTTAAAAGAAGATAATGTTGGTAGCAGTGGGGGTAGCATTTGAGGATATGGCTGAGGCTCTCAATAGGAAGGCATGGTTAGACCAGCTTAAATTTGAAAGGACTGAGCTAGAGGACAAGGGTAGTAGTAAGAATTGGATCTTACCCTAATATACTGTAAGATGTAACTTGGTAATATGGTGTTGTCTTACTTTAAACTTTATTTATTTTGTACTTTTGGATGAAGGCAAAGGGGAATTTGACAAAATTCTTAAGAATCACAAGATTCTTTTAAAAACATTTTTCCCCTGCATTTCCATTATTAGGAAATAAATGTTCATGGCAGAAAACCTGAAAAACATGCAAAAAAAAGTGAAGGAAGAAAAATTCCTTTAATTATGATACTGTAGGAATGGCTAATATTAACAACTCAGGCAACAACAGATGTTGTGGAGGATGCGGACAAAGGGAACTCTTTTGCACTGCTGGTGGGAATGCAAACCGGTGCAGCCACTCTGGAAAACAGTATGGAGGTTGCTCAAAAAGTTAAGAATAGAACTACCCTACGACCCAGCAACTGCACTACTAGGTATTTATCCAGAGGGTACGGGTGTGCTGTTTCAAAGGGGCACATGAACCCCAGTGTTTATAGCAGCGCTATCGACAACAGCCAAAGTATGGAAAGAGCCCAAATGTCCCTCAAGGGATGAACGGATAAAAAAGACGTGGTATATGCACACACAATGGAATATTACTAGGTGATCAAAAAGAATGAGATTTTGCCATTTGCAATAATGTGGATGGAACTAGAGGGTATTATGCTAAGTGAAATAAGTCAGAGAAAGACAAATATCATATGACTTCACTCTATGTGGAACTTAAGATACAAAACAGATGAACACAAGGGAAGCAAAAAAATAATATAAAAACAGAGAGGGTGACAAACCATAAGAGACTCTTAGATACAGGGAGAGTTGCTAGACGAGTGTTGGGTGGGGGGATGGGCTAAATGGGCAAGGGGCGTTAAGGAGGACACTTTCTGAGATGAACACTGGGTGTTATATTTAAGTGATGAATCACTAAGTTCTATTCTTGAAATCATTATTACACCATATGTTAACTAACTTGGATTTAAATTTAAAAAAGTAAAATAAATAAATTCTAACAAATTAAAAAAAAATTCTAATCCTGCAGGATAGACAGGGCTGCTATTTTGTATACCTACCACCATTATTCTCACCCCGACACACACATACATGATTTTTAGAAGAATCATACTATACATAATTATGTGGCTTAAAAAAAACTTATTATATTGTCTATATTTCCCAATGTTATTATAAAATACTTTCACAACATGATTTTTAATGGTTACATATTACTAAAATTCTTTATAGTTGGATATTTAGATTGTGTTTTTTTCACTTATAAATAACATTGCAATGAATAACTCTGTACAAGTAAATATATTCACATCTCTGATTATTTCCTTATTATGTAGTTCTAGGTATGAATTGCTGGGACAAAGGGTATCATGTATTTTAAATTTTGATACTTACTGCCAAGTTCCCTTCCAAAAAGTTCATCCCAATGTTATAGTTCTAGCAAAAAAGCTGTAGTTATGAAAGTAGAAAAAATGCAAAGACCCTACCTCCTCTATTTGAAAATTCCCTCATGCAGCATTACCGTTCTTTTTCAGCTTTGTAAATGTACTTGGTGCAAAAAGATGCTTCATTATCATCTTAGTTTGGATTTCCTCATTCACGAGAGACCTGGAAATTTTTGTGCATTTATTGATCATTTGCAACTCTTGCTTTATTAACTATTCATTCTCTTCAGCTATTTTTTTTCCATCTGTTATCTTGTAAAGAAATGTATCGAGGTACTGAATATCAATGAACTTTGCAAGCATCAAAAATAAATAGCTAGGTTCTATTTAATTATCATCTCAACTTTGGAAGGGTATAGTGTCCTCAGGAAAACTGCAGAAGCTTGCCATTCAATTTTTTTTTTTTTTTCCTAAAGAGATTCTGAAAATAGCCAAGAACAGATGTGATTCCTTTCCGTTTCCATGGACCTAATGGAGACATTCTAAGTAATCTAGGAAAAGGATGAGAGACTGAGCAGGGTGCTGGTCCGCGGCTCTGCATGCCGTTTGTGTTATGAGCGTGGGGGTCAGGTTGTCTGGATAACTAAATCCAGGGCCACTGTGAAAGCAAGAAGCAGGATTGAATAATGATAGAACAGCCCGTTTGTTCGTACTTCTCTATAATGCATTTGTCGAGTGAACAAAGGCATGAGCACATCCCCTGCCCAAGGATGCAGAAAAGTTAGATTGCTGGCTTTCAGTTTAGTAAAAGTAGAGTTGCACAGCCAGAAATGACTTGCAGAGAATAATGTCAAAATCAAGGAGCTGAGCAGGGGCTTACCGAATGGGCTCATGTTCTTAGCATCATTTATTCTTATTTTTTTTATTTCATTTTATTGCAGGTGTTTAACAAATTCTCGATAAATACAGATTGAATGAATGATAAAGAATATATTTTCACTACAATTCTCGTAACAATAGATTTGAAATTGCTCATTCGCATTCTCACGTTACTGCTAAGGTATGGTGGTCCTGAGGTGCTAAGAGATCTAAGAGTCAAAGCTTATACAGTTAACAAGCCGCAGAACCAGGCTTAGACCCGACAACTTCAAATCCAATGCCCTTTTTCAATACTGCAATCGTCAATTTCCCCTAGGTCACTTTTTTTGCTCCCTATTAATTATGTTAGACTCAAATTCCTCAGTCTGTTATTAAAGGTTCTCCACAATCTGGATTTTCCGCCCCAGTCTTATCCCCTCCCGTTACCCTAAGTGGATATTACAGTTTCCTTTCCAAAAGCTGCTCTTCTCCTTTAGAAGCAGTGCATTTGGGGAGATTATTCTTAGTTCAGTGGGGCGCCTGACTGCCTCAAGAACAGTGAACCCTCAAGAACAGTGAACTGGTTCATGAAGGGTGAGCGACCCAACTCTGGCCAAAGAGATACAGAGAGTGTTGTTTCTGGGCAAGTTCTCTGTTCGTAAGAGAACAATCAGCAAGCCCCTCCCTTTTTCCTGTTGGATGGGAGCAATGAGGTGCACTTTCTGTCTTTTTTTCACTAAGTATAATATTTCTGAGATCCATCCATGTTGTTATGTGTGTCAGCACTTTCTTTCTTTTTTTTTTTTAATTTTTTAAATATTTTTTATTTATTTTTGAGACAGAGAGAGACAGAGCATGAGCAGGGGAGGAGCAGGGAGAGAGGGAGACCCAGAATCCAAAGCGGGCTCCAGGCTCCGAACTGTCAGCACAGAGCCCGACTCGGGGCTCGAACACATGAACCGTGAGATCATGACCTGAGCCGAAGTCAGATGCCCAACCGACTGAAGCCCCCAGGCGCCCCAGCACTTCATTTCTTTTTATTGCTCAGTAGTATTCCATTGCATGGATGTGCTGTCGTTCATTTTCCCATTTTTGTGTTGATGGGCATTTGGGAAGTTTCTAGTTTTAGGTTATTAAGGATAAAGCTACTCTGAGCATTCTTGTATACATCTTTTTGTGGATATATTTGGGGGGGGGATTTGTAGGAGTGAGACACTAAGCATTATACTCATTTAAGTTCCAGATAGAAAAAACCTTGAATTCCAGACTACTGGGGTAAGAAGCAAGTGGTATAATTACTTAGCTTATCCTGAACTCATTCCCTCCCTGCCCCCCCCCCCCGAACTTGGAGAAGAAAATTAATCATTATCAAAATAGCAGAGGATATCATTAATATGTGCCTAATATGATCTCTAGGCAACTTACATCATATATTATTGCCTAATGCTGTTATTTGCTAGCTCATGTTTGGCCTCAGACAAATTGCTTAACTTCCCTGGGGATTAAAAATAGCACGTACTTCCTAGGGTTTTTGTGAGAATTAGATGGGATATATAAAATGCTTATCACATTGCCTGACTTATAAAGGTGAAATATATTTAAAATTTATTTTTATTTTTTGAGAGAGAGACAGAAAGTATGAGTGGGGGAGAGGGGCAGAGAGAGAGAGAGAGAGAGAGAGAGACAGACAGAGAGACAGACTCTCAAGCAGGCTCCATGTTCATGGCAGAGCCTGACTTGGGGTTTGATCCCACAACCCTGGGATCATGACCCGAGTCAAAATCAAGAGTAGGGTGCTCAGCCAACTGAGCCACCCCGGTGCCCCTAAAATAGTAACTATTATAATTATCATGATATAGCATCTTACAAAAACCCATGAGATAAGAATTCATACCTCATGTTTATTTTTATTTTTATTTTGTTTTTATTTTTGAGAGAGAGAGGCAGAGGGAGAGGGAGAGAATCTTGCGTAGGCCCCACATTGATGAGGGGCTCAATCTCATGACCATACGATCACGACCTGAACCGAAATCAAGTCAGACGCTTAAACAACTGAGCCACCCAAGCGCCCCTTACCCCATTTTTAGAGACAATAAGCAACTTGTCTTAGTTACAGAATGAGGAGCGGGTTTCAAATTTAAGTCTACTTTGGCACCAGAGCCTGAGATCATTCCAACGCACTATTTCCCCAAAGTGCATTTTTCTGGAGTACCTCCCTTAAATCTTTACTGCAATCTTGTTAGATGATTTGGGCCAAAATGAAAAGAATAAGAAAAGAAGCCTGTAAAGGAAAGAGAATAATGAACTAGGAAAAGTCTCAGAGAAACTTAGAACACAATCTGTTTATTTATTTATTTAATTTATCATATAGTAAACTATAGATACTCAGAGTACTTTTCAAGCTTTTTAGCTGCCATAAAGGAATTTGGCAAGGAAAGATAGGATTTAGGAGGGTTTTGTTTTGTTTTTGTTTATACTTTTCTAAAATTTAACCATATATTCCACTTCTTTTTCTGTTTTTTTTTTCTCCCTCTTTAGTGCAATTTGTTCCCTATTATAATCAGTAGGATTACAAAATGGCACACTCAAATGGGTTTATGGGAAATTTTAATAGAGGGATTATTTAAAATTTTTTTAATGTTTATTTATTTTTGAGAGAGAGAAAAGGGAGAGAGAGAGAGAGAGAGACCACAAACAGAGGAGGGGCAGAAAGATGGAGACACAGAATCCAAAGCAGGCTCCAGGCTCTGAGCTGTCAACACAGAGCCTGATGTGGGGGCTCGAACTCATGAACCACGAGATCATGACCTGAGCTGAAGTCGTACACTTAACTGACTGAGCCACCCAGGTGCCCCATAGTAAAGGAATTATTTTAAAAAGTGTGGGCAGAGTCTAAGAGAACGAACAAAGTATACTGAAGGGCTCTGAGGGTGGAAGGAGTAGGAAGCCATCGTGGCTCCTGCCCCAGAAGAGGCCAGGGAAGGTCATGGTTACTAGAATAGGGAGAAAATGGTTCTATCTGCAGGAGAGGAGTGCCCAACTCAGAGTTTCAGGCTTTGATGGAGGGACCCAAGACATTTCTGATAACTTGCCAGGGTAGTCGGCAGGAAAATAAATACCCTGACCTCTTTGTGGGAGCATCTGATTTGTGAAGGGGATGGGGGTGGTGGGGACATACTCTGAGTGTCGCTATTGCAGTTAGACATTTTTTATCCACATCTTACAGACGAGGTCATAGACTCTGGGAACTTTAGTAACTCAGCCAAGCTCCTAGAGCTAGGAAGTGGAAGAGTTGAGGTTTAAACCTGGGTTTAGGGGCACCTGGATGGCTTAGTCGGTTAAGCAACCGACTTTGGCTCAGGTCACGATGTCAAGGTTGTGAGTTAAAGCTCTGCATGGGGCTCTCTGCTCTCAGTGCAGAACCTGCTTCAGATCCTGTCTCCCTCTCTCTCAAAAATAAACATTAAAAGAAAAAAAAAAAACTTGAGTTTAACTCAGTGGTTCTTCATGACCTAGGCAAGGTTTTAAAAAATATGAAGTCTGTGCCCCATCCTCTGAGATCCTGATATCATTGGTCTGGCTTGGGGCCCAGGCAGCGTATTAAAAGCTCCCCAGATGATTCTAATGCACAGCGGGTGTTGGAAAAACGTGGTTTGGTTGAGCTCCAATGTGTTTTTGCTGTAATATGAGCTGCTATGGGCACAGGGCTCATGACAAATCACTGATCTGAGGAAAACCACTGTCTGATGCTGAGCAAACCATCACAAGACAGTGAGGCGACATGCTGGAGGCAGTCTGGAGGGGTGAGGGGGATGCCTCAGAAAAGAACGCCATTGCCCAAGCACTTACTGGTATTAGCAAATTTAATCCTTACCACTATCTTATCAATAGGTGCTGCTATTATGATTTACATTCAAGGGGTGCCTGGGTGGTTCAGTCGGTTAAGCGTCTGACTTTGGCTCAGGTCATGATCTCACGGTTCGTGGGTTCGAGCCCCGCGTCGGGCTCTGTGCTGACAGCTCAGAGCCTGGAGCCTGCTTCGGAGTCTGTGTCTCCCTCTCCCTCCATTCCTCCCCTGCTCGTGCTCTCTGTCTCTCAAAAATAAACATTAAAAAAAATTTACAATCAACTAATCGTTAATGAAATTAACGTTTTATTAACATACTATGATCTCAATTTTACAGATAAGGACACTAAGACAAAGAGAGATTAAGTGTCTTGCTCAAGGCCTGACAGAGATGTAGGCGGGCTTGAACCCAGGCAGTTTGAAATGGAAGCCCCCCTGCATCAACACTATATGGGATTAGCAGCAGAGAGGGGGTTGTCAGGGAGAGAAGAGGGAGGAAGACGGAAGGTAGAGGAAGGAGTATTCCAGGCAGAATCAATAGCGTGGGAAAACGGAGGCTGTTAGACAGTAGAAGGCATTTAGGGGAACCTGTGCTTGTTGGGGCTTGGGGTGTGTGCGGTGGCGTGGACCCCGTTCCACGTGCCCAGGATGGGGCTGCATCATGTTCTTTACTCGAAAGGCAGTCGGCAGCCACGAGAGAGTGACTCGGTCACACTGGCATTTTAGAGAGAGCCAGAGAAAGGATGTGACTCTAGCGCGGCAGGGAGTGGAGGCAGGTGGGTGTGGTGGGGAAGGTGGAGGGAGAAACAGGTTCAGGGCTGGGTGTAGAGGGTGAGGAAAGGTTGAAATAACATTGCAGCAGAGATGAGGTTGAATGGCGTACTCTGTGGTGTCCATCAGACTCGCCACAAATTATTTATGTTTGTAATAAAGCACTGACATTTGATAACGAATTCCTTAAATAATGAATACAACCAGCATACCCCGGAATATAAGAAGACTACATAAGAATGGTCTTATAACTCTGGCACTCCGATTTGCTCGGGGGAGACAGACGTGGGATGATGGGCACAGTTGAGGGTTGTCATAAAAAGGACGAAGGCAAGGATAGATACAAACATGTTAAAATCTGCAAAATATGCGTCCTCTTAGTAAAAAATTAGACTTATTGGGGGCGCCTGGGTGGCTCAGTCGGTTAAGCATCCTGGTGGCAGACTGGGCCTTTAGAAACACATCTCAGGATCCTTTCCTGGAGGAATGTACCTGTTGGCACATTTAAAAATGGTCATCGCTGCAGAAGTCTGTGGATGGCCAAGGCTAGCAGCAGTGAGGGGCTTAGGAGAGGATTCTGCACTCCACAGGGTGAGATGCTGAGAGACCCCGGCATCTAGAAGCCCAGAGTGTCCCCAACAATGAAGCAAAAGCTGTGGACCAGCCCCTCACCTGGTTTTCTGTCAACAGGATTCTTACATAATTCTGTGAGAAGCGGGAGAGGTCCTCTCCTGGCCGAGATCACCAGACGCATTTAGGGAGCAGACTGGGTGAGATTCAAAGTGATCCACCTGACTGAGAAGAGAGAGATGTCAAGTTTCTCATATTTGAGGGTTGAGGAGTAAGTGTCTCATTTGCCATCTAGAAGAGGAGGAAAGCCTTTCTTTTTTCCTGAGAATGAAAGACGGGGCTTAAGGGTGGGGGTGATGGAAATGCAGGCTCAGAGGTTGAAATCTTAGCGTAAAGAAACTTCAGGGGCACCTGGGGGGCTCAGTTGGTTAAGCGTCCGCCTTCGGCTCAGGCCATGATCTCACGCTTCGTGGGTTCGAGCCCCGTGCCCAGCTCTGTGCTGACAGCTGGGAGCCTGGAGCCTGCTTTTGGATTCTGCTTTTGGTCTCCCTCTCTCTGCCTCTCCCTTGCTCGCACTGTCTCTCTCTGTCAACAATAACTAAACACACAAAAAAATTAAAAAAACCCTTCAGATCCGGTAGAAGTGTGTCTGAGGGAAGCTAACGGGACGTGAGGACCCATTTGTAACATCAGCAGGAGGTGAACTTGTGTCAGCCTTCAGGAGGCTCTGCAAAAATGCCTGTTGGGAGGAAGAAATGGATCCCGCTCCTCCCCACACCCTTCCCTCGGCTCCCGGAGGATGCACCTGATGACTGCTTTGTGGTGAAAACGTAATTACATTTGTTTATTTATTTCTAGTCTTCACAACCAGTGAGACCGGTTTTGATCTCCGGCCCCCTCGCTGAATGAAATCGATGGATTAAAAGCTTAAATCTTTATTTTGGTTTAAACTTCCTCTCAGCCCACAGGATATCTCAGTCCTTGGACCTCACCCCAGGGACAGGGAGGAGATTTTTTTTTTTCTTTTAAATTAATTGATTGGATGTAGGTTTAAGGACTGTGTGAACAGCCTTCTTCACATAAAATGATGAAAGCACCATTGACCCGGGCTCTGAGGCTGCCGGAGAGCGTTTAGCAGGAAGACATTGCAAAGACCTGAAGTCCCCGACGGGTTATAAAAGGCCTGCTTTACCCACCCAAAGGCTGGAAAACGTTTTATCTTCTCGAGTCCAAAAAAGACATCTGATTTTGTGTGCCCAAGGCGAAATAATCTCATATGGCCATACGTGTGCAAAATGACTTTTCCTTTTGTTCCAACTACTTGCTGTGGAATAGCCGAGCTTTTTCTCACATAGATAGGAAGGTAGAAAACATAGTATGAAAAGCTCGCGTTTCTTACCACTTGGAATTAACACAGAACATTTTTGTTACCTTCAGTCTTTTTGTTTTTGCAACAAAATGAAACATTACAGATTAACCTTTGGTGACATGTGACTTCATGTCCCAACGTTGTCCCCATCACCACTATCATGAGTTTGTAGGTATCCATTCAATTAAGTCTTCATTTTCTTTGCACATATTTATGTATCTACAACCAATATAGAACACTGGTTTGGGACGGGGTTATTGCTTTCAATTCGTATGAGTGATTTTTTTTTAATGTTTATTTATTTTTGAGAGAGAGAGAAAGACAGAGCATGTGCAGGGGAGGGGCAGAGAGAGACAGAGACCCAGAATCCGAAGCAGGCTCCAGGCTCTGAGCTGTTAGCACAGAGCCCGATGTGGGGCTCGAACTCAGGAACCGTGAGATCATGACCTGAGCTGAAGTCAGACGCTCAACCGACTGAGCCCCCCAGGCGCCCCTGTGTGAATGATATTATACATATTGATCTACATGTTCATTTTTCCAGTTCACATTATTTCTCAAACATATCCATGTTCCTATAGATAGATCTGGTTCCTTCTTTTTGATAACTCAAGAGTGAACGTGCCTTATTTTATTGGTCAGTTTCCCTATTACTTCGTCTTGCCATTACAAGCAATATTGCAATGAACGTCCTTATAGGTGTTTCCTTGTGCAAATGTGTGATGGCTTCTCCCTGTTACGTACCAGAAATAGAATTGCCAGTTTGTACAATACACACATTCTCAGCTTTTTAAGAGCCTACCAAAGGCTTTCTATTGATTTGCCCTCCTACCAGAGGTATCTTAGACTGTTAGGAAGCCATTTCTCTCCGTATACAAAAGTTAGGTCATCTGGAATCATCTAAACTCAAACTCCCTACAGCCTTTCATCATGCTCCAAGCCCAAACCCTTAACGATGGCCAACCAAGCTCTACGATCAACCCTTCCCCATCTCCTACCTCACCCTCATGCCTAACTTCTCATTCTGTTCTAGCCATGCTGGTTTTCTTGCTATTTCTTGACATTCTAAGTTTGCTCCTGCCTCGGAGTTTTTGCACTTGCTTTTTCATCAGACTAACGTTCTTCAGTCAGTGTTTCTCAGGGTTGGCGTTGTGATTTCTCTCAGACCTCTGCTAAAATATGCCACTAGTGAAGATGCCTTGGACCACCCACCCCTCCTCCCAATGCCATTCTGCTGTTCACTACCTTCTTACTTCATTTTATTTTTATTTCTAGTACTTCTCACTATCTGACATTATATTATGTATTTTCGTTTGTTTATTTATTGCCCTGTCAGTAAAATGTGACCTTTGTGAGGCTTTGTTTCTTTTGTTTCCTGCTGTAACTCCATAATCAGAATAATGCCAGAATAATAAATGCGTACTAAAGGTTGAGTGAATAAGCATAATTCTGGAAAGTCAGGGATGGAGGGATGGTTTGTAGGTAGGTAGAGGGACGTTAAGCAGCTTTTGCTCTCCCTCTTGCCTCACACTCTTGTATTGAAATACGTTTTGCATGTGACAGTGAAGACAATATTCAGAAAAGACTAGAGAGAAGATATGGGAATATTGGAATCTGATACCAGCATGAACTTTTTTTTTTTTTTTTTTTTGAGCTAGGTTTAAACCAGGACATTGCCTGCCTAGCATGGTGGGGTAGATGCTATGTTTCCATAAACTATCCTTAATTTGTATGAGTCAGACCGGTCTCTGTTTTTATTTAAATTACCTACAAAAGGCTTTGACCAATGGTGAATGGCCGAGGAAGATATATTAGTTAACAATCGCTGTGTAACAAATTATTCCACAATGTAGTTGTTTGACACACATTTATTAGCTCACAAATTCTGTGGCTCAGGAAGCTGGGAAGGCTTAGCCAGCCCCTCTGCTTCAGGATCTCTACAGGCTGCAAACAAAGTATCGGTCAGGGCTGCAGTTATCTCAGGGCTCAAGTAGAGAAAGAGCCCCTTTCAAGCTGACTCATGTCGTTGTTGGTAGGACTCAGTTCCTAGTGGACTGTTGGCAGGAAGCATCAGTTTTATGCTAACGGTTGGCCAGAGGCTAACCTCAGCTCCTTACCACTTGGGCCTCTCCGACACAGCAGCTTGCTTCATTGAGACAAGCAAGCCAAGAAAGCAAGAAAGAATATAAGCAAGATGGTGGTCATAGGGTTTTATAATCTCATCTGGGAATTGATATCCTGTCACTTTTTGCCATATTCTCCTTCCTAGAAGCAACTCACTAGTTATAGTAAAGGAGTGGGGGTTGTACGAGGGACGTGATACCATGAGGTGGGAAACTACGGGGCCATTTTGGAAGCTGCTTACCACAGAAGGATAACAAGAGGAGGGAATATATGGAAAGAGTGAATAAAAGTGGCTGAGCCAGTAATGTTCATTCCTTTTCCTAAACTCATCCATCAGATACTCTGCTCTGATAACCTAGTACATAAGGGAATAGTATGTAAGAAAGACAAAAGAGGCCAGAGGTATTCCTCCCATAAGTTTGCCTCCAGGAGAATGAAAAGGTGGGGAATGCGTGTCCCCTTCTAGCCTGGAGCCTGCAGTCGTTCTAGGGACTCAGCAATGCCAAGACACAAGGATTCCCTGCACACTCAGACCAACCTAGAGTCCAATGGTATTTGAGTGTGCTAAGTAGATACTGAGGAACAAGTGGTTTAGGAAGTTCAAAGTGAAATGTGAGGCAGGTCATATTCTATAGTCTCTTGCCCTTTGAATTGGACTCCATCATTAGTTTGCCATGTTCAGTGTCCTACTAAACAATAGACTTTAAAAACGATGCACACACAGCCCTAAATTTGCTGAGCTATTCTCATACTCAGCCGAAGCTCATTTCAGAGCATTCAGACTGTACCACAATTAGCTGCTGACACTATCCTAAAATAATATAAAGCCAGGCCAGTAATTATACACTGGAAGAAACTATGTATAGAAAAGCTCATTAACTTGTGGGGTGGTGCGACTTTCTGAAGTGGGAACATTTCGAACAGGATATAGTGCTCATGTTGGTATGGGTGAAAATCCAATTGCAAATCCTTAGCTTAGTATTTAACAACATCCTGTTCAGAAAGCATCAATCAGGTCTTCAGGATTTATGGGTGGATTAAAAGGGTCACGTCTTTCTCAAGTTTCCCTGTAGGTGGCACTGTCAGAGTACTCAAGGGAATTCCTACACTAACCTTGCCGCCTTAAAAGCTGACCAGTCACTCATCAGAGTCACTATCCGGGTCACCACCACCACCACCATCATCATCATCGTCATGTTTTCAGTCATTATTAGCATCGCTCATTTATGAACGAATTGCATGTAGGGTCGTTCTAGATCACATTTTCCTCTATTCTGTAACTGCAGGCTTCTACGCCAAGGGAGGCTAATCTCACAGGTGTATGCATCTAGCTTTGGGTTTCCCCCTTCTGGGCCTTAGCTCCTGTGGTGTCCCTTGGCCGGGATGTCCTGCCATGCTCCTCCCTGCCTTGGTGGAGGAGGTGTCCTGCATGAGTCAACACTTCTCCACGCAGCTTCCTGAGCTACAGTTCAGGGACGGCTTCTGTCCACCACACAATCTTTGTCTAAAGGAGCTTTATCTCGCTTCCTTGCCACTTTCTCACCCTCGTGAGATCTTTGCTTCTCCCTTCTTATGTTGGAGTCTAAAATAAGTCTTAAGCAACTGTCTCCTAGGGGCTTCCTTTTGCTGACAGCCAATGCCCACCAAGCTCTCCGGAGTGGCAGGTAGCTCCTGACCACCTTTGTTTATTGTCTGACTGTAAACACCTGCCTCTCCTCTGTATGCTGACACTTCTTTGGGTCACTCTCTTGACATCGCTTGTGAGCTCCTAGAATTCGGGGACTTTGTCATACTTTCTGTTGTGTTCCTGAAGTTGAACGCAAGTTCCCAACAAATGCTCGTTGAATGCGTGAGTGAAAGAAGGAGAAGATTAAGTAAAAATCCCCATAAGGCACTTTATGAAAGGTAGGGATGCACAGAGGAAGAGAAATTTCTAATCTTATGGTCACTGAAAAGCTTTACCTTGACTTTGGGGACCTATCTTGGGGCAAGAAGGGAGAAGCTAGGAGGAAGACCATCTTTTTTTTTTTTTAATTTTTTTTTTTTAATGTTTATTTTTGAGAGAGACAGAGAGAGACAGAGCACGAGCGGGGAAGGAGCAGAGAGAGAGGGAGACACAGAATCCGTAACAGGCTCCAGGCTCTGAGCTGTCAGCACAGAGCCCGATGCGAGGCTCAAACTCACAAACCATGAGATCATGACCTGAGCCGAAGTCGGTCGCTCAACTGACTGAGCCACCTAGGCACCCCAGGAAGCCCATCTTTTGAGAAAAGAGTGTTATATTATCCTCTCTTTTGCATGTTGGATATCACCTCTCAGAAATTTTCACCCTTTTTTTTTGGTTTTTGCTTTTTTTCAGACAGAGCCCTGAATTTATGGCTCCTTCCTAATCCTAGAGGCCAATCATGATGAACTGAAGTGACAGTCTCACTTACATTGCTAGGGAAGAGTTTAGGCCTGAATTCTGGCTGATGAGATGTGAGGGGTATTCTTTTTAGAGAGTTTAGTCTTCACTAAAACAAAGCAAACCTTGGGAGCAAACCGCTCTTATTCTTGACTACATGTTGTTGGGTGGTTGTGTCACACCCGGAATATCTGCAGCCGTCTTGTGGTCCAGAAAGGAGACTTTGTTTTCACGCCAGTGAGATGGAAAGCCCCGTGCTTTTAGGGACATGGGGGAGTCATGCATTTACCTGGCTTTGAAACTGCCTTTCTTCTGGACTTACTGTGAAATAATAAATCTCTTCTTTAAATGTCTATTAACGGGGTCTACTCTTTCTTACAGCCACGAGTATCATAAGTGACACAGCTCAGTCTTCCGTAGTGTTGTTCTTGTAGAATGTACCGGATAGCTTCCCTTCGCCCTTCTGGATCCATTTCCTCCCTTTCCCGTCCTGCTCTCCGCTCTGAATGGCTGACCTATATTGACTATCTCTGTCTTCTCGTCCTACCAAGAAGGGTAATAACCAGCACCGTTTGGAGCTTGCAAACTGTATGTCAACATATTATTTTTTCCAGGTCTGCCCACCAGGTATCATGTGATCTGTAATTGCCTTTTTAATTTTGCCCACGGCTGACTCCAAATCTGGTGGCTTATCATTTGATTCCATGTGTCAGTCAGGGTCGCAACAGGACACAGGTGGCTCATTCAAAGGTGGGTAGTTCAGGGAAGTTTACTTACAAAGGTGTGGGCAGGGTGGTGGGCCACTGCAAGGTTCATCGGAGTTAGTGAACCAGCTCTCCGCTCGTATCCAACGCCAGCAGATTCAAATCCAAAATCAGTTAGAAACCTAGTTCCTCCTGGAATGGTGTTGGATCAAATGTCACCCACACTTCCTCTCAGCCAGATTCTCCTTTTTCTTTTAGAAGGATTTCAAGTTATACTTCTTCTGGAAAGTTTCCCTAGTCTTGACTACTTCCTGAGCCTTTACTTAGAGTTACACTATATTGTTATTAATACCCAATACATATTAGAGTTTCTGGAGAAGAGAGAACACGTCTGATACTTAGAAGACCTATCATGACCGAGAAATGTCATCACTATAACATATACCATACTTCACTATGATTACTTTTATGATGGTCAAATATACATAAAATTTACCATTTTAACCATCTTAAGAGTGCAGGTCTGTGGCATTAAGTACATTTATATTGTTGTGTAACCAACCGTCACTACCCTCTGTCTCCAGAACCCTTTCATTCTCCCAGACTGAAACTCTGTACCATTAAACACTAACTTCTCATTTCCACTCTTCTGCTGAGCCCTCAGGCTACTGTTCTACTACTGTCTATTTGACTTTCTGTCTCTATGAATTTGACTGTTCTAGGTACCTCATGTAAACAGAATCATACAATATCTGTCCTTTTGTGTCTGTTTTATTTCACAGAGCATAATGTCTTCAAGGTTCATAATTTGTCAGAATTTCTTTTCTTTTAAGGCTGAACGATATCCCATTATATGTATATACCATGTTTTGCTTATCCATCCATCCACTGCTGGGCATTTTATTATGATTATTTTTAAAACAACCTTCCTTACTGAGGTACAACACACATACAGAAAAGTGCACCAAAGTATACAATTTGGTACATTTTCATACAGTGAGCAAATGCGTGCGATTGCTACTCAGATTGAGAAACAGAACATTGGGGCGCCTGGGTGGCTCAGTCGGTTGGGCGTCCGACTTCGGCTCAGGTCACGATCTCGCGGTCCGTGGGTTGGAGCCCCGCGTAGGGCTCTGGGCTGATGGCTCAGAGCCTGGAGCCTGCTTCCGATTCTGTGTCTCCCTCTCTCTCTGCCCCTCCCCCGTTCATGCTCTGTCTCTCTCTGTCTCAAAAATAAATAAAACATTAAAAAAAAAATTTAAAGAGAAACAGAACATCATCACAGCCTAGAAGCCCCCTTTGAGCCCCTCTCAGTCAGCCACTACTGAAATGTAGCCACGGCCCTGACTTCTGTCACCTTGGATTAGTTTTGCCTGTTTTCAATTATTGGAATTACGTATTTCCAAAAATACATAATTATTCTTTGGGGCCTGATTTCTGTTACTCAACATGACATTTATGAGATTTTTCCATCTTGTACGTGTAGCAGTAGTTTGTTCATTTTTATCACTGCGTCATGCTTCCTTGCTCGATGCTGTGATTTGCATACAATAGTGTTATTCATCTATTCTACCATTGATGGACTTTTGGGTAATTTCTATTTTTTTAGGTTGAATATGTTTACAGACACTTTGTGTCTACCTTTTGGTGCGCACGTGTTTGTATTTTGCTGGATACATACATACAAATACATGCGCACACACACAGGAGTGGAATTTCAGGGTCCTAGGGGATATGTAGGTTCAGTCTTAATGAATACTGACAAAGAGTTTTCCAAAGTGGTCGCACCACTTCATGGTCTCATCGGCAGAGGTATATAGAGTTCTAATTTCTCTATATCTTCATTGACACTTGAAATTGACAGTCTTAAATTTCTACATTTGGGTGGTTGATGTTCCATATATATATATATATATATATATATATATATATATATAAAAGAGAGAGAAAAAAAGGGGGAGAGAGACAGATAGAGAGAGAGAGAGAGAGAGAGAGAGAGAGAGAGAGAGAGAGAGAATACTAAGCAGGCTCCCCACTCAGTACGGAGGCTGACATGGGCCTCGATCACATGATGCTGAGATCATGACCTGAGCTGAAATCAAGAGTCAGACACTTCAACCAACTGAGCCATCCAAGCACCCCACATTTTAATATTTCAATGGCTACTTTAGATATACTCTTTTGCGATATGCCTTTTAAGGTTATTTATTTTTTTTTAGTCATTTATTGAGTAGCAAGAACTTAAAAAAAATTAAAAGACTTTACTTTTTAGAGTGGTTTTAGATTTACAGAAAATTTGGACAGATAAGAGTTCCCATCTCCCCCTGCCCTATTATTAACACCTTACATTTGTATGGTACCTCTATTATAGCTGATGCACCAATGTTGATAAATTACTAACTAAAGTCCATACTTTATTCAGATTTCCTCAGTTTTTATCTGATGATTTTTTTTCCCTGGTCCAGAATCACATTCAGGATACCACATTACATTTATTTGTCTTATCTCCTTAGGGGCCTCTTGGTTGTGACCATACTTTACTTATTTTTCACGACCTTGATAGTTTTGAAGAGTACCGATATTTTGTAGGATGCCCCTTTATTGGAATTTGTCTAACATTTTTTTCTCACGATTAGAGAAGATTTAGGGAAGGAGGTCACCACCATAAAGCACCATTTTCATCACATCATATTAAGGTTACCCACTAATTAATATTATTTATGACTGTTGATGTTGACCTTGATCATCTGGCTGAGGAGTGTTTGCTAGGTTTTTCTTTTCTAAAGTTACTCTCTTTTCCCCTCCTTTTCCATATTGTACTTTTTGGAAGGAAGTTAAGAAATGGGTAGTTACGGAGTTAGTTTATAAATTATTGCAGGAGACACTTTTTTTAAGTTTATTTATTTTGAGACAGAGAGTGCGAGTTGGGGAGGGGCAGTGGGGGGGGGGTGAGAATCCCAAGCAGGCTCTGTGCTATGAGCACAGAACCTGATGCTGGCTTGAACTCATGAACTGTGAGATTATGACCTGAGCCGAAATCAAGAGCCAGACGCTTTACCAAAGCTTTACCACCCAGGAACCCCAGGAGACACTTTCTGTGACATTGCCCAGGTCACATGATTCCCCATTCCTTTGGAACTTCCCTCCCCCAAATCCTGAAAGGCAACCTTTTCCCCCCACACCATTCCTTCAAACACCTTCTCTCTTAAGCAGTCAGATTTTTTTTTCTATGAAACCCTATCTTTTGGCCAGAGATGTTTGGAGAAAGTTGAGTCAACAGGGTCCCTTCCCCAGGTGCTTGGAATTTTAGGGTAAGTCAATCTCTCTGCTTGCCCAAGCTCAATGCATAGCTACTAAATTAATGAGTATTTAATAATATCCTTCACTTGACCACCACTTATGCAAATAGCCTAGCTTAAATGTTTCCAACATTGTTGATTGCCTATCAAACATCCATTCCTCCTTATCACTTTTACCACATAAACCTAATTTTATTTCTCATAGACTATTTCTCCTATGCAACCCATGTACCCCAAGAATGGAACCCCATCCCCAGCTCCAGGAGTGGGCTGAATTCCTGAAAGAGTAATCTCTTCTTACTTGCCTGTGATGGATTCAGGAACAGGAACGTGAGTCCACTAAGGACAACGAAATGTGTGGAAAATTTTGCCAGGGCCTCCTGGGAGAGTTCTTTGATTTCTTGTGTATACCTTGGAAGGGACCCTGTCTCCCTTCTGTATATTGTCATACTTAGACTAGAACCACGGCATACATCTCTATGCCAGCCTCCAAAGGCAGCTGGAGCACAGAGGAGGGCAGCCTAGAGAGTGTCGGGAAGATGGAATGAGAATCACTGTTGCCTACCTATGTCCAGACCAGTGCTACTCAAGCCGTAGGGTGAACTGTTGTTACCTTTTTGTGATGATATAAGCACAGAAACTGAGACCGGTGTTTAGAAGCTTTTGTAGTGACTGGCATGGCCAAGACATCTAAGTGTGTGACCAGTAGACCTGTGTAGTTGAACAGGCTGTAGGGCAGTTTGAATGCTGTTCAACAAAGGCATGAGTTGTTAAGTAGTGCAATTGTGTACAGGTCTTATGCACTAGAACCATGGGGGCAATCTGCATTGAATTGAAACAATCAATGACTATCCTTCTCCATACATAGTGTGTGAAGTACGGCTCTAGACTTACAATTACGTGAGTCAGTTCATTTCTCTGGTTAGGACAATATGGATTCTGTTTTCTTCAAATCCCATGCAGAAGCATCTGAACTGATACAGTGAGTAGATCCAGTAAAAAGACAAGAGATCACATTTTCTGTAGGGTATACATGTTGTTAAACGTGTGTGTGTGTGTGTGTGTGTGTGTGTGTGTGTGTGTGCATACACGTGTGTATGCAGACACACACATACGTGTGCCTGTGTTTATCTTGCTCTGATTCCAGGTAACCATTTCCCAACGTGAGTGATTGTAAAATGCAAGAAGAGAGTAACTTCTTTTTGGTGCCTTTGCCAGCTGCTGGCATTTCTCAACCCTCATTCTTTGATTTGAATGTGATGCCATCACAAAACACATGGAAGAGATTCTAGAAGAAAAGTTCCATTTGTATCCCGAAGGGGAACTACTGAGAGAAACCAGAGTTGACTGCATGCCATTCTCTGACTATGTTTTTACCTTTGTATTTCAAAATTTTCTGATACTGGGAGAACATCAGTGTAATTTTTAGAACATTACAGCCTTTAAGGCGTTGGAATTATAAGTTATGAAAACATTACTTATCCGTTACAAAAATAGAGCTTTGCCTTTCTTTTTTATTTTCTATGAAGTGAACTAAGAAAAAGGTTATAAGGAAACAACTATTGTGTGCATATGAATAGAATAAAGGTATTTGTTAATAGATATACAACTTATTCTTGTGACTCTTCTCTTTTGATGTTATTTTGATGCCAAACGGGTGTTTTTAGACAATGAGAATTTTCACATGGGAAACAACAATTTTCACTTAAGCATCCTAAAGATGATCTTTAAGCTAGCAATCTGAGAAAAAAATTGCTGTGTGAAATTAAAAAGTTTAAGTATTCTTGCAACGGTAATGAAGAGGGCACATCTTTTCAGCCGTGATGGAATGAAGCCACATGACCATGGATTTATAGTATACACTGCCACAGCCATTAAGAGTTCTGGAAGTGCTCCTGGTGTTGAAGGGTGAGGCAGATGGGGTGTTCTGGAGAACAACTAGAGGGTTTATTTTGGCTTCAAAGCTGGTTACTATTATAAGAGGTAGAAAACTGGGCAATAGCAAGCTGCAGCAGAAGGGACGGCCTCAACAGATGAGCCTGATATATTATTTTAGGAACTTTTTTCCCAAGCCAAGTCATAATACCTCATTGCTTTGCATGAAGTAGAAAACATATTTTCCTCATCGGACTTGCTTTCCTTGAAAATGGGTAAAATCAGTGACATAAGTATGGATCTTATTGTAATGTAACAGTAGTGGAGCTCTTGACTCGATACAATAGAATACGACACCATTGCCATGTACCTTGTTGGTACAGCCATCTCTCTACACAAGTGGCGTTCCTTGACTGGTCCTCTGGTTCCACTTTTTAAAAATTCAGTTGCATGGCAGAGATAGCAATACTCACCAAATATTCCACGGACTCCTCTAGTCTTCAGCCTTCTTGTGGTTGATTTGGGGCCATGTGTCTACATTAGGCCAATGGACCTGGAGTGGAAGGGATTTTTGTCACTTTTGCTCTAAAGCGGTTAAAAACAAGTATAGGTTTCATAATCTTCTTCCCTTCGGTGGTCACCATTTTGACATGGAGGAGCCACAGATGGAAGCAGCCATTATTAAGTCACCATGTCAAGAATACCTGTATGAGACATTTTATAAATAGGAAAGAAACTTGCTTTGATAGGCCATTGGAATTTTGGCATTTAGTTGTTACTGTAGCATAGGCCAGTGTTACAGGGACTCTTATAAGTAGTCTGTAAACCATTGTAGAATTGGAACTACTAACTCATTGACCGCTTGTAGTGTTGAGGTAATCCCAGAAGCAGGGAGATTGATATCTGCTCTATATATGGGCACATGGTCGAGTTCCTGGGGACTATATTTTGGCATTGCTTGTTGTCTCCAAACTATTACTGTGTGAACAGAATTGTCCCAGGAACTTGGATGCTATGAACGACACAAAATTGATCTTAGCCTTAAATCCATTCAGTCCAAGGATAAGTAACGTACACTTCCTCCCCTCCATAAACTTGCGGTCTGTTTGGAGAGATAGGACAGTCATCAAGTAACTAAAATACAAGATAGAGTGACAAAAGACATTACATAAACTTGGAGAGATTACAAGTTGTAGATTGTACCTTGGCTGGAGAATACAGACCACCCACATTAATCCAATTAATACAACAACATGCAGCCACAAGTATTCATGCATGAGTTTGCATATTCTAGGTATAACACTATGTGAATTTGGAGAGCGTAGAGATCGTTATGAGATTGAATTTTTTTGAAGGATAATTTTTATTTTTCTGTACAGAACAGTTAACATTGTATTTGTATCCCAATTTGGTGGGCAAGATCTCTGGCCTTTGCATTTCCAGCTTGGCAATAGCAGCCTCGGATTTTTTTGCTACTGCCTCCCAATGATGGTGGATCTTGTCATATCTGTCATTTTCATTGGCCCTGGGAGCTTCTACCAGCTTAGCCAGAGCTCTGTCATTTTCCAACTTGACCTGGGGGAAGGTGACAATGGTGCAGATCTTTCCATGGACAAGACACATCCTAGTTGGTCCTTCCCCTCTGTAAATGAACTAGGGAACTCCCACATTACAGTACAAGATGGGCAGGTAGACAGCTAGCTCAATGGAACGGACACGTGTGCAGTCACCTTTTTGTGAGCCTTTTTGTTCTCCACACGGTGGTGATGGTATTGATACCTGCTCAAAGGAGAGGTAGTCTCAGTGGGGACATTCTTTTTTGGCAGCTCTTTGTGGCCCGGGACAACAGCTTCTGCTCTTCTCGCTTTGTCTCTGGGCTGCACTGTGGACCAGCTGAAGCAGGTGAACAGCTGTTTGATGCCCCCCAAGGCCTAGGTGAACTGGTCAATGGAAGCGGGATGCTTTCAGAGGTTTACGGAGGAGAGCCTTTGCCACAGACAAAGCAGATGACAGAGGTGGTTATGAATCGCATTTTGCAGGCCTCCCTGGAAATGACAGTTTACTTTTGATTTGAACATTTGAAAACATGTTAATAGCATTTAAAATTTTGGTCAAAATAATACATGTACATGTATAAAATTAATGGGCCTTGGTTCAGGCCTGTTGTCACCCTGAATCCCATGATGATTGACATTTGTATCGGGTTTATTCTAAAAATCTGTATAGGGATTATTCCAGATTGTACAGGGTTTTCCAGATTATTATAAATCTGACCACTCAAGGGCAGTCTAAGTCTGTACTTTTAGAATTCAACATATATAAATATGACTACTATTTTGAGTTCTTTCCCCATTGTAGAGGTTTTTTTTAATTAAAAGGATTGCACCGTATCAATTTTTATCACTTTTATGGTAAGAAAAAATGAATTTTTTACATAAAGATTATATCACCAGATCTTTTTGTCCCCTCTCGAATAAAGGTATGAATATCAATGATATTATGAAATTTATCCTCAGGGTTCTGCAAATAATTTTACTAAAAGACGTGTGGTTTTTGTCTCTCTGTGTTAGCTGTGTTATCCTCTCTTACCTGACAGTCTATTAATCTACTAGTAAAGAGATGAGGGAGAATAAAAATTGAGGTACTAGATTAACATTTATATACATATTTTAAAATATATATATATTTGATGTTTATTTATTTATTTTGGGACAGTGAGTGCAAGCAGGGGCGGGGCAGAGAGAGGGAGGGAGAGAGAGAATTCCAAGCAGGCTCCACACTGCCAGCACAGAGCTGGATGTGGGGCTTGAACTCATGAACCGCGAGATCATGACCTGAGCTGAAATCAAGAGTCAGACACTTAACCGACTGAGCCACCCAGCTGCACCTCATATATAAATATATATATATATTATATATATACATATATAATATATATATACACATGTGTGTATATATGTGTGTATATATATAATGTTATATATATATACACACGTGTGTATATATGTGTGTATATATATATGTATACACACACACACACACACACACACACATCCTTAGGCCTGATACAATTTTCATAAGAAACTATTATTCCAGGATCATTTTAACTGTCCATTATATATCCTCTGAACCAAGTACTCTAGTTTTTATTTTCTCCTGAGGAAGATAAACGAGGCACTCCAGAGTGGAATAAAAAACAGATTTGGCTTTTGGGAGTTGGGAAAGTTCTGGTCAAATGCCAAGTGCTGAGCTGCAGGCTTTCAAAATTGTTTATTTTCAAGCCTACAGATGTTGAAAAAATATCACATCTGAGCTCATGTCCTTGTTTCCGACAGTGAAATAGGTCAGCTGCCCAGGTGGTGTCTAAGGAAAAGTCCACAGAAAGAGGTGATGTATATATCTCTTTTTCAGCCCAGACTCTTTTAGCTGTGTAAAAGGCTCTGCGGTGTTGGAACCTTATCAATCCCATTCTTTGATTACAGTCCTTTGTCTGGTGATCTGACTTTCATGATTATGGTCATAGCTATTGAAAGGTTCCATTTTTTTTTCAACTTTGGAAATTCTAAATGAATGCAGTATGGATACATTCACGGTAGCCTATAAAAGCAATTCTTGTTCCCAACAGGCATAGGCCTAGATCCTTTTTAACAGCAAGTCAGTCTGGAATTCTAAATACCATTATTCTGACTCTAGTTCATATGGTGAAGTTACAGGATACATGTACTGTGGGAAGCAGCAGCAGTGAGGCCAGAGGGAGGGGCAGGGAGATTTCCAGACCTGACAGATGTGGGAGGAAAGCTGGGGAGGATGAGCCCACCGGAGGTCGAGGAAAAAGCTTCCCTGGTCTTCTTGTCCCAAATGGGGAAAACGTATTCCATTAGGAGAACTGGTAGTAACTATTCTTTGTTGGATGATGTGATGGAAGTTGAATTTACCAAAGAAATGGGAAGGACACCTTCTGGAACTATTCCAATTTGTCAGAAAGGATAATGGGAGTCACCGCAGTTAGGAGGTGCTCCCGCCCATCAGACACTTGCAGAGGACAGCTTCCCTAGCCTTCCTCTCCCTGGAGTGCAGGGGATCAGGGGATCGGTGGCAGCAGATCCCAAAGCGGATTCTGGGACCCACGAATACCTGTGGTTGATTGTGAAAAGGCGAGTCCTGAGCACACAGAGAAGGGAGTTCTGCAGAGCAGCCTCTTGCCGCATCTACAAAGCCACCTAAACTTCCCAGAGAAGTGACAATTTGCAGTTCAATGGGTCTCTTTGGAACTTCATTCTACATCAGTTTTAGTCTTGGAGGGACAAAGTTCATAAGACTACTGAAGGCGTATCAGTGACTCAAACTAAATTGTCTGAAACTTTAATTCAGTAATTTATGTTTTAGGGGCACCTGGGTGGCTCAATCCAACTCTCGGTTTCGGCTCGGGTCATGATCTCGCGGTTTTGTGAGTCTGAGTGCCGCATCTGTGCTACCTGTACAGAGCCTGCTTGGGATTCTCTCTCTCTCCCTCTCTCTCTGCACCCTTTTCCTCTTAAGCTGTCTCTGTCTCTCTCAAAATAAATAAATAAACTTAAAGAATTTATGTTTTAGAATATAGTATATACTCAAAAGAAAGAAGTTAAATAAGAGAAAATGTTTACAAGAAAAGAGATCGCATTAACCATAAAAGAATCTATAAACTCATCTTAGTGCATAGGGTAGCATAGGCTGGAATACGACGTCAAGCATTTAAAATATTCCTCAAAATATCCAAATGCTTTTGAATGCTGGCAGGATCTTGTTCATAATTTCTTATGGCCCAAATGAAGCACAGAAAATTCTCAACCTACAAACCACAGCTCAGAAGTATGTGAAGAAAAGATTGTCCAATGTTACAAAGTAAAATGAAAAAAAAAAAAGGATCAAAAATAGATTTAACTGCATTATGCTTTGCATAATAGTTTAAAAAGGGCCAACTGTTTTGTTTCAGAAATGTTTTCCCACTGAGTACATCAGGTAATTCTCCAAACTGAAAGAGAGAGAGAGAGAGAGAGAGAGAGAGAGAGAGAGAGAAAGAGAAAGAGAGAGAAGAGATAGGAAAAAAAGTCAAACAGATTTTATCTTAAAAATTTGTCTGATTGAAATTTTTAAATAGTTTAATATTAATAATCTGTTTCTCTAAATTGAGGTGTAACTTATGTACACCGAGGTTTCTAGGTGTCCTGGTGGGTATATAATGGCATCTCATTGTACTTTTAATTTGCATTTCCCTAATAACTAACGACGTCGAGCACCATAATGAATACTTACCAAAGAAGTCCGTAATTTTAGTACCCTATTTTTATTTTTTCCATATGTCTTTTCTGTGCAGCCCATATATTTACATAATTATAATCAGAGTACATCTAGAATTTTGTGTCTTTTTAAATAAATCATTTTTAAGTTTTTTTATGGCCTTCACACTTATCTTTTAAAACAGCTTCTTAATATCCCACCGAGCTTGTGTAATATGATTTATTAGCCATTTTCTCTTGTTGAACATTAGGTTCCTTCCCATTTTCCCTCGGGCTCACTGTTGTCCAGAGAGGAGGAATACAGATGTATTGTCCTGAGTAATGTTTCAGTAGAACAGAAACTATCATTTGTGGAGCAGGATGTGCTGGCTCTGTGTGCTCGGTCCTTCAGACGTGGTTTTTATTTTGTTCCCAGTACAACCTGCACAAGTAAGTGTTATCTGTATTCTACAGATGAGGTATCTAATGCTAGGCTACAGAAATTGCTCACGGTCACATGACCAGTAGGTGATAGAGCAGGATTTCCATCCCAGGTAATGGCTCCCATTGATGTATAGAAGGTTCCCAGTCCTGCCTCCTGGTTCTTCTCCGAGTCTCTCCTTGCCAGCCCCTGACCTCCCTTGAGATCTCACTGTTTCAGATCATGCGTGGTTCCAGTGCGCCATGCTAAATATGTTTGGCCCACCTGTTGCTTTGCCTTCATTTTTTTGACCAGAGCCATATATTCTCGGAGTTGTGTAGTCAGGAAGAGCTGGCAAAGTGAGTTTACATCACAGAGTTCATTGAGGTAATGACGTATGCCATCATAGCATCTTTCATTTGAAAGACTTGGAGTCTAGAGAGTTGTGCTTCTATTTTCTAGCAAAGTGAAGAGTCCTGTCAGTAAGATTTATTTTTATTGTGATGGTGGGGGAGTGAAGAAATTTTATCTATATTCCATTTCTACTTATTTAGATATATCATTCCCCTTCTTTTTGAGAGAGAGAGAGAGGGAGCAGTAGAGAATCTTAAGTTCCACGCCCAGCGCAGAGCCCATTGTGGGGTTTGATCTCACGGCCCTGAGATCATGACCTGAGCCAAAATCAAGAGTCAGATGCTTAACTGACTGAGCCACCCACGTGCCCCTCATTTCCCCTCTTTAACAGTGCCAGGGGTACTGGTCAGAGGTATAATAAAAATAGACTCTGGTTTCCAATACTGTGTTTGTGGTCCATGTTCATAGATCATGTCTCATTCAAGTCCTTTTTTTTTTTTTTTTTTTGTATTAGTCGGCTATAGCAGCATAACAACATGAAAATCTCAATGTCAAACAGCAATAAACATCTCTTGCTTATGAGTGCATGAGTCGGCTGAGACAACTTTGTTCCATATCACAGGTCGACTGGGGTAGCTGTGTCCCATGCAGTTGTCTTCCTTCTGGTATCAGCAGGCTGGCAAGAGCTGGTTGTCTCCTGATGATGGAAGAATCGACAACCAGCTTCAGTATAGCCACATGGCAAGTCCCTACTAACATCAAATTGGTTTAAGCCACTTCACACGGCCAAAGAGAATGGCAGGAGTGGGGAAGTTTACACAATCTTTTGTGTGGAAATAACTGCGAAGGCAGGTGGCAAAAGGCGCAGATACAGCGAAGAGTGAAGAGTTGGGACCAATAATTTAATCCTTTCCAGTCTTGTACCTTAAACCTTTTGGACGAAATAGATATTCGGTGTATACCAAAACCCATCGTAGCTTGTGCCAGGTTCCAGCGAAAACTCTGGTGTAGTCTTTTTCAGGTGTCTTCAAAATACACAGAAGTACGTACAGCGGGTCACAGATTTTGCTCACGCTGTCCTCAGACGTCAGAGCAAGTGCAGTCTTGAGATTTTCTTTAGTTATCTTCCTCTTCCTTCCAAACATCACCCAATGAAAAGTGGGGAAGAATAGTGTCTTATCTAGTAAACATAAGAAGCTTCTTCAGCAAGCGAGTCTTTGCAAAGAATTGCTTGGTTTCGCTTGTATTTATTCTCACCTGTCTCACCTGCCTAAGGTGGTTTCTGCACACGTGGAGTGGGGGTGACTTCCAGAACTGTGTTAGGCGCGGGTTTCCCTGCTGGCATTCACCTCTGTAATCTGGTAGTTAATAACATGTTATCTGTTCTCATAGCTACATAGAGCCTGGTAGTTCTCCCAGGTGACCTCGTCCTTGCTGGTGTTCTGGAAACGCTTAGCTTCTACATTCGTCTCCGCCTGGCTCCCTGGTCAGGGAGTCTACCCCTGGTCTCTTGCTTTCCCCCCTCACAATGGCAGGACCAAAGTTTCTTTTGGCCCAACTGCCTTCTGAGTCCCCCCCCCCCTTAGGGACTACGGTAACTTCTCACTTCCATTTATGCCTTGCTCATGCATATGCATAAGCAGCCTCGGAACACAGAATACTGGGTCGAAGCACTGTGTTAGAATTTTGCAGAGAAGGAGAGCCAATAGGAGGATGACAAGGAATTGGTTCATGTGCTCATGGAGGATGAGGAGTCCCAAGATCTGGCACCTACAAGCTGGAGACCCAGGAAAGCCAATGGTATAATTTAGTCTGAGTCCAAAGGCCTGAGAACCAGGGAAACCAATGGTGTAAATCCAAGTCCAAGGGCGGAAGAAGATGAGAGGAGAGGTCCCGACTCAAGCAGTAAGGTGGAGAAAAAAAAAGGGGGGGGGGGTCATGCAAATTCCTATCTCTGCCAACATTTGTTGTGTTTGCACTTTTAGTGGATTGGATGATGCTCACCTACACTGGGAGGGCAATTTACCTTACTGAGTCCACTGATTCAAATGCTAACCTCCTCTGGAAACACAGACACATGGGCAATAATGCTTAATCTGGGTGCCCCATGGTGCAATCAAGTTGACGTAAAATTAGCCATCACGACCATGTTGTGCTTTCAGATTTACTTTGATGTGTTCATCTCCCGGGCTAACACGGGGCAACCTGTGGGGTGGCCTCAATCTAGGGCTTAAAATGAGGAAAAGGGACAACCCTCTCACTTTCTGTCGCCTCTGTGGGAGTCCCCTAGGCCACCAGCACACCTTGGTGAGTGGTCCCCCGGTTGGGGGAGGACCCCCTTCTCCTTATACTCTGGATGGATTTGCCACACAGCTCTAGCCATCAGTTCTCGGCAAAGGCAACTGGAAACTCCACTTAGGCCTCAGTTATACATTTCTTCCGGTCCAGCTTTTCCCAGAGAGCCTTGCCTTTGGGATACTGTTGGGCATTTTCCCCAGCCATTCATAAAACTGATGCCTTGACGATTGTTTCTATGATTTAGATTGAATTACACGAATGCCAACGTTTGGCCATTTTTAACCTAAGAGTGATAGCAATTTCATACAGTTCAATTCATGTATTAGTTGGTGGAACTCTGTGGGGAGAGGGAGGGTAAGTCTAAGACCTTCCCCCCACCCCCGCCCCCGACCAAGTCACACCTCACATTTAGAAGGTCTGGGAAACTTCTAGCAAGACTGTTTTGCCCAGGCCTGGAGGAATATGGGCCCAGCCAGGGGATGTCAGGATTGCTGATGCAAGCTGGGCAGTAGCTGTAGGATTTACGCACGGAGCAGGACATCCATGGACCGCACAGCCTCTCCCCACACTGGGACTCCTAGTTCTGTGAGTCTGTGCTCGCTGGCCTGGGGGCATTCAGGTGGCGTGCAACATTCAGGCTGCTTGCCGCTCTAGCTTCATCCCAGAAGTCTGGCCTCCCCGGGTGGGGTGACGCACTAGGCTTTCCTTGTCTGGAGGTCATTGCTGACTGCACTGTGGAAAACCGCGACATGTGGCCAAGTGCGCATGTGTGTGCACGCCTGAATGTGCGTGCGGTGTGTGCACACGTGGGGCGGATCGTGGCGGCAGGCAGGCCCGAAAAGCAAAAGCCACACGCCTTGGTCCTTTGTGCCTGGTGGTTTGCTGCAGGCTTTTGAGGACACGCGGGCACCAGTGCGGACCCAGTTTCAGAGAGAGCTCAGGGGAGGTCAGCCAGGGAAGGTAGGTAGGTCAGGGCACATCTGTACTCACAAACGGAGCTGAAATAGTTCTTGTCCCTGCAAAGGGATGACGCAGACAGGGAAGCAGAGCGGATATCGGAGCCACTTTTTAAGTATTTTCTCAAATTGTTTTCAGCTCTGGGAATGACAATTTCTAAAAGAAACAGTGCAGTGGCTCACGGCCATCTGATGGAGCCACTGATGGGTTTTTGTTTAGTCTTAAAATGGGCTTGATCTGCAGCTCACCATGTGACAGAGCGGGAGCCAACCTCAGTGCAGACCAGCTGGGGAGAGGCCAGTCAGATTTTGTGGAAATTCTGAACAATAGACTGTCTTAAAAGATGTGGTGTTGTGTTATAGTTTATTCTCCGGGGATATGTAGAGGTTGGAGCTGTTTACAGAGCAGTTGAGCCTAACTCCCCACCTCCTTCTGCCCACCCACCCCCACCCACCTCCCTGCTACTGAACTGCCAGGCACCTGCTGGCAGGTGCCCCTTTCCTCCCGCCCATGTCCCCAGCAGGCTGAACTTGGAGAGGAGTCCCTGGATTTCTGGCTCCTAGTGGAAGGTGGGGGAGGGGAGGAGAGGAGGAGAGAGGAGACTGTAGGGAGATAGAGGGGAGGGGAAGGAGAGGGGAGGAGCGAGTGAGGGAGCTGGAAGATGGGGAGAGGGGAGAGGAGGAAATAGGTAAGGGCAAAGGGAAGATGGGGAGGAAGAGGGGAGGGAAGGATGGAAAAGAACAGAGTCGGCAACACGGGTTCCCCGCCTGTCTCTGAAGGGCTGCGCTGGGCAGTCCCTGCCTCCTCTTCTGAGACCCCAGCTCCCGTTGGAGTGCTCCTCCTGCAGTTACAGTTCCCTTGGGTCCTGGAGAACCTGCCCCCCTTTCTCCTTTAAGCCGAGGGATGGTAGTGGTTTCCTGCCAGTTGCAGCCCCCGGCAATTTACCTGAGCCACTTTCCCATAAGTCTGCCCCGCAGTCTTGGAAATAGTCTCTTATTACACCCTCTCTGGGGGGCTGTCTGGGTGGCTCAGTCGGTTAATCACCTCACTTCCGCTCAGGTCATGATTTCACAGTTTGTGAGTTTGAGCCCCACATCGGGCTCTCTGCTGTCAAGCAGAGAGTCTGCTTTGTCTCCCTCTCTCTCCTACCCCGCTCTCTCATGCTCTCCTTCAAAAATAAACATAAAAAAACAAAAACAAAACCAAAAACCCCTCTTTGGAACGACCACCTGCTTTTTGCTGGAACCCTGACCACGTTTTCTAAGAACCTCCTGATACTCTAATCACCCCGGGGAAATTTCAGTTCTCATCTTCAGCCTGACTGTGGACCTGAGGGCATTTGTAACTCTCTCCTCCCTGGGCTTTCCTTCTCCTCCTCATAGGGCCTGGGTAGGGGGGTGTGGGGGCAGCCACCTCCCTGTAGCTCCTCCTGGGTCGGTCATTGTCATGACCTTGTCTGGTCTGTCTCAAGCTGTCCAGTTCTAGGCCCTTCTCCTATGATTTCCCTTAATGATCTTAGTCACACGTAAGGCTTGAACTTAGAGAACTAGCCCTTACGGAGTACTTCTTTCTGAGCGCATAGCATATCAGGTGCCGTGTCCTGTTATTCATTTAAATATTGAAAGTTTATTCAATGTGGCAGGATTAGTCTGAGGCTGGGCATTTATTATCTCTTTGGCTCTTCATGCAAAGTTGGTACTGTTGTCTCTATTATATGGATGAGATTCTGAGCCTCGGAGAAGGTAAGTAATATGCCCAAGGCAGCGCTGGGATTGCAGTCCTTTTCCTGCCTCCAAAGCCCGAGCTCCTTCTCCGTACTGCAACGACAATGGAGTGTGCGTCTTCTTTTACACTACTGAACTTGAGCTGAACCTAGCAGAACCTCTGCATATTCTAAAAACGGTGTAGTCTGACTTCAGGGGTTTGAACTGAAGTGGAACAAATTTTTTTGCTAACTCATTCATCAGAGACATTTGCCTTACTCTGACTTTGAGCCTCTGTTTGCTCTGTAATTCACTGTGATTCTAAAATTACCCCTGGCTCCCTAAGTGCTCTATTTTAGAGTCTGGTATCCTGACAATAACGAGATTAATTTAAAGTCAGAGCACTAGGATTTATTCGAGAGATTTCTGCTCATGATAGAAATTAGAAGTAGGAGTAATTGTTTGCATTTTCTTTTGCCCTAGAAGCAGAAGAGGCAGATAAGCCTTTTTCCTGGGTGTCGGGCCAGGGCCACCCCATAGTGCAGCCTCGGAGGCTCAATCATCACTGTTACTCAATTATTGCAGCCAAGCTGAAGGGACAAAGGAGAGGTGCCTAGAGTATGGAACCTCCTTGTGGCTCAGACTTGAGTTTTGGAACTCAGCTGACCTTACTGGGTGATCTTGGGCAGGCCCACCCCTTCCCTGGGCTTCTGCTTCCTCAGCTGTAGCACGGGGATGATAGCGATGAGTCAACAGGATGTGTATAGTTGGCAATGCTTAGTGATTCAGGCCCTAAACCCTTGGCCAGCAAACATCACTTTGGAGGAGACTTGACCTACTACCGAGAGTGGGGGGCGGGGTTGGGATCATTCCACTGGCTTCCCCCCATCCCCTACCCCTTTGGAAAGCAGAGAGCTGGATGCACCTTTAACAACTTGCATAAAGAGCACTAGACCTTAGGGACCAAAACCCTAAACCCTTGTCCCCAAGGACTGAAATTCAGAACACTCTCCCAGAAAGTTACCAACAGGGTAGAAGGGAGTGTGGCCCAGGTAGGTGGCTGGTGGGCCTTGCCTGAAGCCTTGAGTTAGTGAAGAGCATGGGGTCCACGTGTCCCTTGGTCTCTGAGGGGGCTGTCCTGCATTCTAAGTGTCTTCACCCAGCCCTCCTGAGGGCAGAGTTGGACCTTAGAGGAAGGAGCTCAGAGGAATAGCCTGAGAGAGGGCCCTGTCTAGCTTGGGGTGAAGTACCTTTGACTGAGTTTCAGCAGGAGGACATGGGAGCAGGCAGGACTGGCGGGAAGCCCCTCCCCCCACTAGTGAGCACCCAGAGATTCCTGGAGGAGGTGTTGGGGGGGCTCTGGTAGGGGTGGTGCTTTGGTGGAGGGAGGGGTAGGGATTGGACTTTCCTGCTGGATAAGGTAATTGGGTCGCCAGCAAGTATGAAGGTCTAAGTACAGAGCCTGACACATAGTAGGTTAAGAAATGTTAGGTGGCTATGAGTAGGTGCTCTGTTATTACTAGGAGATCTTGATGAGCAAAGGAATGCACTGCTTCAGTGGAGGGAATGAGGGGCATCCTATTGCATTTATTGGATTCTCTCAGCTTTGCAGGGTGTCGGGCCTCCAGTGGCCATCAGCCAGGGCAGGGATGGAAACAGTCTGTCAAGTTCACTCTACACTTTTGCCTCTAGTGACTGTCACCTTGGTTCATTGCCCAGAAGCTTGGTCTTGCTCAACTCCTTCAAGGGTGATATTCGTAGTCTTAGAATCTTGGAAGGCACCTAGAAGCCATCTACCAGTGGTTCTCAAACATTTTAGAGCAGTAGAGCCTCTTTTCTTTTTGAATAAAATTTTATAGGACACTGACATATAAAGCAAATAAAGTAGAATTTTGCTAATAAGATATCCATTGAAGTTGAAATGTCTTCTGTCGACCTGTGTTAGCATCAATCAATGAGAACAGCCAAGGTGTTTCGAAAAATCCAAAGCCTCATAACTGGGGCTCCGGAAGCTGGTTTCATTCTTCTCTCGGGTTTAGTTGGCCTCCGTAAAATTCAGGTCAAAATCGAACCTCAGAAAGGCTCCGTGATATTCAGATGCCTCTGATCTAGCTCACGGTGTTAGTCATGGCCCCGGCAGGAAACAGTTCGCACTCTCAAATTCGGCTGCTTGCAGGGGGGTTAAACTTAATGAAGGCATTTACAAAAGCATAGGCAGTGCTAACAAGCCTGTGCTTGCTAGGATGGTGGGATCCCCCGGGGCTAGTGACCGTGGCGTGGTTACCCCAGCAGACCGGCGGGCCAGCTGAGGAAGAAGTTACCAGCAGCTGGGAGAAGAAGACTGGACAGAGGGCCGCCCCAAGAGAGAAGGGACCTTCGGGAGACCCTGCAGGAAAGAGAAGGGGGTAGATACCCAATCTCACTCTCCTTCCTTCTAATCGCCTCCTGTGACTGCAGGGCCCCAAACAGAAGGTAGAGGGCAAAAGAGACTCATGGAATTCCTACAAGCCAGCCTCCCAGGACAGAAGGCGGGATGGAGAAAGATGGAGAGGGAGGTTGGAGGAGACAGCGGACACCATCCGGGACAGCCCTGCTTCCGTTTTTAAAGATTGTAAGAACGAAGGCTCAGGGTGTTTACATGACCTGCCGAGGTCACGGAGTTAGGGGCAACAATAGGAAATCAAGTCCTCCGATTCCAGTTTAACGCTCTTTCCAACCATACTATTTCATCCCACTAGCCCAAGGACGATTCTAGGTTTAGAAATGCTAATGTCATCCACTGGATTTCTGGAACTGGAGTTAAGGGGACAGGCTTAGCCTAGTCTAGTAATTTCCTTTCCTGGGGTCAACGGTGATCCACTGTTGCTGTGTAGTTCTGTGCACGTCTGAAGACAAACCACAAGTTCTAGGGAGATAGCATGGCACGGAGCTCTTTGGAACTTCTGCCCCACGCTCTCAGGTCAGTCACTTTCTCAGAAAGGGCAGGAAGAACGTCAGCCCGATGACATAAGGGAACACACGGAACGTGGGTACTAATGCCGGCCCAGAAATATCCAAGGGGACTCGTGTCTGTGGAAGCTGAACAGCTGCACCGAGCTCTTGGATCCCTGGTGACATCTGTGCTATATTCAGCATGCCTCCCAAAGGTTCTACCCTTGGCCTGCTTCTCATAGAACGTTTGGCTTTAGAAGAATCTCTTCTAAAAAAATGTTCTCAGCAACATGGCAGACAGCAACTATTGCCTAGTACCCTTCCCTATGGTGCGGGGCAATCAGTGGCGTGGATCCCTTGACCTTGAACTCCAAGTCATTCGAGGTTTGAAGTAGGTTATGTGTGGTTGGGGTCTTATAATTCCTTCGACTTAGCTGGACACTGGACAAACAAGCTTTGTGGTGAGGTGAACGCTGTTTACTTATTGATGGTTTAGGGCATAGCAGTCAACTCACAAAGAAACCACAGGAGCCAGAATCTTTGTGAACCCTAAGCGCCTTGGGTATTCCCTCACCATGGGTAGCCACTATGTGGCAGTTACTCCCAGCCAACTCCACCCAACGTTTCCTGGATGCATTCCCATCTTGAGTGCCAAATGCACTCCTTCTCCTTGGTTGATGCTCCTCCCCATGTTGTGAGTTGCCTACAGTTTACTGATAAGCAATTTACTCAGGCATGGTTGATTGAGGCATAGATATGAACTGCATTTTTCTTTCATGGAATGTTCAGGCACTTGGGGAACTTTGGTATTCCAGGCAACTGAGGGGGACATTCTGACCTTCTTTCTTTTCATCTCTTCTGGGAAAGTAGCTTAGCTTCCTTTCTATAGTTTTTCAGATTATACAGCACCAATTTATGACTTCTTGTCTGTGCAGTTAACTCCATTTATCTGCAGCTGTACGTGGTTTTAATAAAATGGTGCCATCCAGGGGCCTTGCTTTAACTTAGGAGCCTATGTAACTTCCCTCATTGTCTAGGGTTATAATGCAGTAAGCCATTTAAATTTAAATGGACTTGACCACCAGACTATTCTCTGTAGAGAACAATCTGGCACTGTGTAAGTAGGTCTCTGTGGGATATAATCCGAGAGAGTTCTGAAAGATCTCCTTACACAAGGCATTCCCATAAACTATTCCACAGGGTGAAGCTCCAAGGACAGCATCGGTCTGGTGCCGCGATCCTATCCACCGTGTAGCCTGTAATAAAGTCAAACAGAGCGATGGCAAAACAAAAGAGCGGGTACCCTGTCACGGTCACAGCTGGAATATCAGCACAATCAGGGTCTCCTGCGTATTGCCGTGGCTGAGAGATGCTATTTGACCTTGCACATATGCCAGGGAAGGAAAAGGGTGACTAAATTTGGGTCCCTGCTGTAAAGTACACGTGCATTCCCTCACTTGATTTAAAAACAAACCGCTAACACAATTAACACGGGGTTCTTCTTGCCGATTCATTAGTTTCTCTTCATTGCTATCTAGGACACTTAAAATCTTCTGTGATTCTGACGGATGAATGTAAACAAGCCACTCTATACTATAATTACATCTATATTTTAAATCTTTTATTTATTTTCTCCTGCTAATACTCCTGAGTAAGGCATACACTTTCCTTCTCATCTTTTCCAGATGAGCAAATGTTACATGGCACATTGTTACCAGAGGTCTGGCCTGTCTATTCAGCCAAGTTGTAATTTTATCAGGAGGATTAAGATTTAGGAGATGTTTAATTGGCATATATCAATATAGTTCAGTAATATTTTTTCTTAAAAGGGAAGATTTCCTGGCTAGTAAGTAGCTTCTCTAGCCCAGCTGACTTAGAAAAACTTAAAAAAAAAAAAAAAAAAAAAAGACTAGGGGTGCCTGGGTGCCTCAGTCGGTTAAGAGACCGACTCCCGATTTTGAGCTCATGATCTCACAGGTTCATGGGATTGAACCCCAAGTTCAGCTCTGTGTTCACAGCTTGGAGCCTGCTTGGGATTCTCTCTCTCCCCCTCTCTCTGTCCCTCCTCTGCTCATGCTCTCCCTCAAAATAAATAAACTTAAAAAAAATTTTTTTTTTTTAGCATTTATTTATTTTTGAGAGACAGAGCAGGAGTGGGGCAGGGTCAGAGAGAGAAGACACAGAATCTGAAGCAGGCTCCAGGCTCTGAGCTGTCAGCACAGAGCCCGACGCGAGGCTGGTACTCAGGAACCGTGAGATCATGACCTGAGCTGAAGTTGGACCCTGCACGGACTGAACCTGCCAGGTGCCCCAATAAATAAACTTTTAAAAAATAAGCCTATTTTATTTTATTTTTTTGAGAGAGAGAGAGCTAGAGGGAGAGCATGTGTATAAGGGGGGGGGGGCAGAGAGAGAGAGGGAGAGAGAGAACCTGTGCCTTACTCAGAGCCCAACTCTGGGGTTGATCTCACCATTCTGGGATCATGACCTGAGTAGAAATCAAGAGTCGGTCACCCAACCAACTGAACCACCCAGACACCCCCCAAAGAAGCCTATTTTAGATTCATTCTAGATTTACAGAAACATTATCAAGATGGCACATAGAGTTCCCATATATTCCACCCTCAATTTCCCCTACTATTAACACCTTATGTTGGTAGGATACATTTGTTACAATTGGCAAGCTGATATTGACACATTATGAGCTAAAGTCCATATTTTTCCAGATGTTTAGTTTTTAACTAATGTTGCTTTTTTTTTAAAATTTTTTTTAATTTTGTGGGTCCCATCCAGCATACCACATTATATTTAGTTAGGTCTCCTTAGGCGTCTCTTAGCTGTGACAGGTTTTCCTCGTTTTTGATGACCTTGATGGTTCTGAGGAATACTGGTCAGATATTTGTCAAATTGAGATTCTGATCTTGTCCTCACAATTAGCCTGGGGTTATAGGTTTGGGGGACCTAACAGATGCAACAGAGGTCAAGTTGCATTCTCATCACATCAAGGATACATATTATTAACACGATTTAGGATTGTTGATGTTGACCTTGACCACCTGGCTGGGGTAGTGCTTATTGGGGGTCTCTTCCATAAAATTGCTCTTTCCCGCCTCACCATGCTGAGTTCTGTGGGAGAAAATCGCTGTTCACAGCCCACACTTAAACTGGGAATATAACTCTTACTCCTTATCTCCAAATTTATTTGGAATTCTGCATGGGAGATTTGTCCCTTGTCATTCATTCATTATTTATACCAGTATGGATTCCTAAATATTTATTTTATATTTTGGGTTATACTCAAAAAGTACTTGTTTATATTGTTGATCAAATTATTTCAGGTTTGGCTCCCACGTCCCTTTGACATACTCCCATCATTTTGTTTGTTTGTTTGTTTGTTTTTAACACACTTTCTTACTCTCTGGCACTACGTGATGCTCCAGAATCATGTGTATAACCCTTGCCCTGACTGCCTTAGTCCTAGAACCAGTCATTTCCCTAAGGAGTCCTGGTTCCTTCTATTGGGGAATAGTAGTAGGAACCAAGAGCTGGGCACTGGGTGTGCTCATTGCCACTGAGGTGTCATTGCTTCTAGGTCCTCTCAGTTGGCAGGCAGAGAAAATATATGTTTGTTTGCATACTAACCTGTGAATATGCACATTCCTATAAATATTGCTGTATGTGGCCACCTGTGTCCATATTAAGCTAAACATGACTTCATACTGACCTCTCCATCTCTAAGCCATTACCACATCAATCAGTCTGGTCTCCTCTCCCAGCTCATCTTTCTGTGACCTATGCCGTAACTCCAGCAGCAAGAAACCTGGCTCCTGCCACCGGCCATTCACTCACTTACTTGTTCTATTCCTGTGCCCCATGCACAGTGGTTTCAGAGCTGTTAACCCATATCCCCCTGTAAAGTAAGTTTTTCAATGAAAGCACGGTATTTGTATACAGTTCCTTTTGCCTTAGACCTCATTTCCAAATTTATTTAGGTAAAAGATCTTTCCCTTTCACCCCCCTTCAGTGAGGTTATTCGATACAGTTATAAACACAGAGTCTTTTGTCATATTTCCTATTCCTTCCTGGAGCATGCTGACCACCTAACTAATGTTTAAAACTTGTATATGCTGGGCACCTGGGTGGCTCAGTTGGTTAAGCGTCTGACTTCAGCTCAGGTCACGATCTCCTATAGTTTGTGAGTTCGAGCCCCCTGTTGAGCTCTGTGCTAACAGCTCAGAGCCTGGAGCCTGCTTCAGATTCTGTGTCTCCCTCTCTCTCTGCCCCTCCCCCTCCTCTCAAAAATAAATAAACATCAAAAAAGTTGAAAACAAAAACCTCGTGTCTGTTAAGGTTTAGTCTTTGTGTTGTACGGTTCTATGGATTTTTGGTGAATGCCAAAATATTTTTAGTCAAGATTCATGTATCTACCATTGCAGCGTCATATAGAATAGTTGTACTGCCCCCAAGAAATTCCCTGTACTTTTGCCTCTTTAATTCTCCTCACTCCCCTCAAACGCTCAGAAACCATAATTCTGTTTATGATCTTTATAGTTTTGCCTTTTCCAGGATTTCATATAAATGTGATTACATATCCTATTCAGACTGGCATTTTTCACTTAGAACTAAGCATTTAAGATGCATTCATGTCAATGTGGCTTGATAGCTCATTCCTTTTTAGTGCCGTGTAGTATAAATACATTGAAAAGACCAACTGCAGTCCATCTACATATTCACTTATTGAAGGATGGCTTGGCTGCCTCCAGTTTTCAGCAATTATAAACAAGGCTGCTTATAAACATTCCAGTTCAGGTTTTTGTGTGGACATAAACTTTCAAGTCAGTTGGGTAAATGCATAGAAGCGTCACGGTGGATCCATGGTAAGACTATCTTCGGCTTTTAAGAAATTGGCAAAGTGTATTCCAAAGTGGCTTTACCATTTTGCGTTCCCAGCAGCAATGAACGTGAGCTTCTGTTGCTCTACAAACCTCGCCAGAAGTTGCTGTTGCCAGTGTTCTGGATTTTAGCCATTCTGATAGATGTGTAATGCCTTACTATTATTATTATTTTATTATTTGTGTATGTAACGGAAGCTCTCTTAACTGGTCTCCACTTTACGCTCTTGACTTCCACTTACAAGACTCTCAAATTAACAGGCCTTCTCTCCTTTTCATTTAAAACATCTGGCTGCCCAGAGTCTGTTCCCTGGTGAGACACTCTCTTGCTCACCTGTGCACTTAAGGCCCCACCTGTGGAGATTACCTAGCTTGCTCACCTAGAATCAGTTTTGTTTCTGCACCTGTTTATGCCAGACATATTTGTTATTGTAATTACATCATTTGCCGAAATATGTACATTGATAAAATGGGAGGGTGAAATGGAAGCATGGTCTTTCTTATGGTGAAAACTTAACGGACTGCTTTGGGAAAGGCTTAAAGGCAAGTGACTAAAAAAATGCTGTTGAATTGGGTGTGGGTGAGGCAGCTAATAAGGAAAACGGGGGGAAGATTGCAAACATCTGCACTCAGATTTTCTACCCGGATTTCTTCTGGTGGTTTTGAAGTTACTCAGACTAGAAAACAGAGGATCATCAGAGATTTGGTTTAAAAACAAGAAAGAGGAGAGAAAAATCAAGTCACAGGCCCTAAACCCAAAGAAAAGGACTTTGACCTGAACCACAGGATTTGTAGCACCAGTTTTGCACTAAGTGATGAATGGCTTGTGTGTTGCAGAAAACGAGATGGCATCCAAGTTTTGTGTGTTACTCACGTGGAGGAACTATCTACGAATCAGATTCCTGCTCAGAAATGATCTTTTATTTATTTCTTAAATGTTTATTTTTGAGAGAGACAGAGCACAAGTAGGGGAGGTGCAGAGAGAAACAGAGACACAGAATCCGATTCAAGCTCCAGGCTGTCAGCACAGAGCCGGTGCTCAAACTCACGAACTGCAAGATCGTGACCCGAGCTGAAGTCGGACACTCAACCAACTGAGCCCCCCCAGGTGCCCCAGAAATTGTATTTTAAATTAAAAGTTAAGATCTGTACATATTTTAGAGAATTATTTCCACTTAAATTCTCCAAGCAACTACTAGTCTCCATTGTATTGGAAAATAGGATTTTGATACTAAATGAATTTTTTAAATCTGTAAGAGGGGTTCTGGGACGGGCATGGGAATATAATGCAAAATTTAAGATGTTAGCACTTAAAGACCAGAGCTACAGATGAAATCTGCCCAACTGAAAACTCTAATGTGTCTAGAGACCTAGAGGCATTTTTCTCATTACTTATAGGCATGACTCTATAATAGAAATTAATGTTGTCTTTGTCATCATAAGCTTGCCTTGCTCGAATAGTGAGTTTGCCTCCTGAGCCTGAATGCAGCCTGACAGAGAGGGTTTTCCGGCTTTGGGCTCCTTGAATCTGATTTTTGGCTTTCCAGATACCAGGATCATGTTGGTACATCAGCTAGTGGTCGTTTGACTAGAAGTCTGCCAGAATGGACAGTAATAATCTAACTTGAGTTCTGTCATGTTTGTTTGATTTTTTAAAATCTTTCTGTATGTTCAAAAATTTCTAAAAGGGGGATTTTGATTTTAGCAACCAGAAAATAAGTTTTTAAAACAATAAATAACCTCTACAGACTTGGAAGCGCTCTGCTGTTTGCAAAGTGCTTTTAGAACCGCCATCTCCGGTGACGGCCACGACTACCTGTCCGCTCCGTGTACTTTCTCTCTCTGTCCGCCTTCTAATACTTTGGTCTCCAGCTTACGGTCTTTTTCTTAGTGACCCTCTTACTCGACTATAGACCCGAACGGTTAAAACCAGAAATACAGAAGACTGCTTACATCGTGCTCTGAGACCCATTGCATTTATTCTTCACTATGCTTTGAGTCACTGAAGGTGGTTTGCAACAACCCAGAACATACTGAACAGCCGACCAGAAAAGCCCGGACAGCAACGGAATGCCTAGAAGACCACACCCCACACTTCAACCTTCTCTGACCTTGATCACGGGCTGCATGCACTGACCCCCCACCCTTGATCATGTGCTCCCTGCCTCCTCTCCTGCACGAACCTGCCTGAACCTTTCTGTAAAACTCTGGGTGTCTATCTTGCGGAATCAGAGGTGGGTTATTAAGGCTTGGGCCTGCCACCTCCCTCGCTGCCGGCACCTGGAATACATTTCTCCCTTTCTCTTGTCCAAACCCTCCTCTCTTGAGTTTTTGGCTTCTCTTGCGATGAGTTTACCAGAGTTTGTTTGGCCACAGTGTTGGCAGACAGAGCCAGGAGCTGTGCTTGTGATCAGTCCGGCCCCCTGGGGTTCCCTCGGATGGAGCTCACCTGTTCTTTTCCTGAGTCAGCGGTGGTGATAGATGGTCGGGTAACATTTTTTTCCGTGTGTCCTGCTCCATGGTTCTCTGACCTCCTCAAACCCAGACACCTTCACCTCTGCTCCAGTTCTATCAGTCTCTTCTGCCGCGGACTCTTAATCAGTTACAGGTCGCAAGCTCTTTTGGAATTTAGATGAAAGTTGTGAATGGTCTCTCAGGGAAATATGCTCTTTTGGAGAGCACATGATATTTTGCATTCAGGGTCAAGGGGTTCTGGGAACCCGTGGAGCCCATCCATTCGCTCCTGCCCTAGACTGGAATTTCTCTAACTCTGAGATCTCATTGGTTGATCGATCACTCTGAAGCCATGACTTATGGTTACAAGCCTCCCTTACTAGCTTACTACACATTTACACATGGTCTTCGACTTCATCACGATTTCCAGGCTCTTGCTTCTGTCTTTGCTATCCGTGTATCGGAACACACCGGTCTTAATTTCCTTCCCCAAGTAGTTTAGACACCCCTTAAAGGGTGTTCTGCACGTCCAATTCCGATGTGTGGGGTGTTGGTGGTGTGGGTTTCCCCCGCACCAACAAGCGATTCTCTGATACCAGCCGGGTGTCCGACAATTCACCTCAATTCTGACGCTATCCAGACAGATCGTCAGATCCCACAGGTGAAGGGTTCAGCCCTACCAGACTGCCTTTTCTTCACATGCCAATTGCAAGCCTGGGTTATCACCTGTGGATCTGAGCAATGGGTTACAGAGTGGAGATTCCCATGAATGCCCTTTGGGTTCGATTAACTTGCTAGAGTGGCTCGCAGAACTCAGGAAACCCGTTTACTCACTGGATTACTAGTCTGTATTACAAGACATTTAAAAGCTATGAATCAACAGCCAGATCAAGAGATACAGAGGGTGAGGTCCTGAGGAAAGGAGCTTCTGCTCTGGGTCTTGGAAGCTCTGGTTCCCCAAACGGGAAGCTCTCAGACACCCCTCATTTTGGGTTTTAATAAAGGCTTTATTACATAGGCACGATGGATTAATTCATTGGGTATTGATGATGGATTCAACCTCCAACCTCTCTCCTCATCAGGAAATCAGAGGGTGGGACTGAAAGTTCCAATTCTCTATCCAGGGTTGGTTGTTTTTTAATTAATTAATTGATTAATTATTTTAAGTGAGTTCTGTGCCCAGCGTGGGGCTTGAACTCATGACCCCGAGGTCAAGATTGCACACTCCACTAACTGAGCCAGCCAGGTGCCCCCGGGGTTGATTCTTCCACCAGCCCTCCTGCTTAAAAGTTTTCCAAAAGTCACCTCATTAACATAAACCCAGTTGTAGTGGAAAGGCACGTGTTACCAGTAACACGATACACATTTCACCTTTAAGGCTCTGGAGCTTCTCAGGAACTGAGGACGAGAGACCGAGATTATAAGGAAAGATGTTCCCATTACTCTTCTTGCTCAAGATAGTCCAAGGATGTTGGGAGCTGTGAGCCAGGAACCACGACAAAGACCAAATATATATGAGAAATATACTTTGGTCATCTGAGTGATCAAATATGGATTTCTTGTAATCCAAAATAGCACACCACTGTCCCACATTTCACCTCCTTTTGCCCTCCTTCTTTTTATTCAACCATTAGGAAAAGTCTAATCCTTGACCTAAACCACTGTTCCCATTCTCTGTTATGCCCACACTTCCTCATCCTGCTAGGGAGAATCAGACAACTGGAAACATTTTGCCACCACAAAGGTATCATTTCCAATCTCATCCATATTCTTAAAATAACCAGCCATGCGCCCATGAACCATTAGTCTGGGTTTTCTCTTCTTTTCTACCACAACTATTTCATGGTTTTGTTTGTTTGTTTGAGAGAGAGAGAGCGTGCGAGTCGGGGAGGGGCAGAGAGAGAGGGACACACAGAATCCGAAGCAGGCTCCAGGCTCCGAGCTGTCAGCACAGAGCCCAGAGTGGGGCTCAAACCCACGAACCGTGAGATCGTGACCTGAGTCGAAGTTAGACGCTTGACCGACTGAGCCACCCAGGGCTCCAAAAGTATTCCCCCTACCAAAAGTATTTCAAAATGTCTTCACTCTCAAGGCCTCACACACCCTCCTGACCCTCAGTCACAGCCTTAGCTCTCTACAGACACCACGTGCTTCTCACTGCATCCACAGCTTACCTCCAGAAGCCTTCCATTTCTTTCCATTATCCAAGGCATTGAGGACGACGTAGAAAGATCTGAGAACAGTGATTTTCAAAGTCCAGGGAACCAACAGCATCAGCATCTCCTGGAACCTTGTAGCCTAATGCTCATGCCCCACCCCAGACGCATTAAATCAGAAACCCTGGGGGTTGGCCCCAGGGCTCTGGGTTTCAAGAAGCCCTCCAGGTGATGCAGGTGCACGCTAAATTACTTCAACAATGATTGTCTTAAGATGCAGCTTCTGCTGACTTCTTCGGCCTTCTGTCTTGTCAACCTTGGCAGCTCCATTTTGTTGTACCTTTGTGGTGTTAATCATTGCCTAATCTGACCAAGCTTTCTCTTCGTTCAGGGATTTGCAAAAGCTGCCACCTCATCTTGGAAGAGCCTGCTGCTCTGTAGTCTCCATTACCCCTCGTCTCTCAACGTTAGGAACTTTAGGGACTTCCCACATCTTAGAGCTAATCTAGATGTATGTGTCTTTTCCTTATTGTTTTGCAATAAAGGAAAGCTAAGTTACAACCCAGTCTGCATTTCAAGTGTCATTCTGTGGAATTCTTGCGTATTTGTTTGGCTCTTGTTACACGGATGGGTCGTCAGCTTGGTGGGACACGGGAGAGCTTCGAGTCAGCGGGAGGGAAGGCAAGGCAAGCTTTGTGTTCAGGTGACGTGGTAGCCCCTGTGTTTCCAGCTTAGGATTTCACAAAGTAGCTGTCACAAATGCATTGGGCCTTCCTGGGCTGGATGGCCGACTTGTGTCATTCAAATCAATTCTAGGAGGAAGAGGTCTGAAGGAAGAAATTAATTTGAGAAAAATGACTCACCTCTTTTGGGTAAAATTGCCCCTATTATGAAGCCAAGCAATCAGCTAGAGCTAAGAAAATTACTTCCATGTGAATACTTCACTGTGGGATAATGTGTTTTCTTCTGTAGGGAATTCGTTTCACCTGGTTGCACTAGAAAATCAGGTTCATCCATTTTCAATGGTCATTCACCAGGAATTTTTAACTTGATTAATTTCCTTATGGTTTCTACCCAATAAGCTAGCCCATTTTTGTTGTTGTTGTTGTTTGTCTCGAACATATTTTGGTTCCCTGTAAATAGGAGACATACCTATGTTAGAACCTGATGGAATTCTTTAGTATTTTCTGTGCAATTTTCAAGGCTGGTGGTGACGTTGCCTGAGACCTGGATACAAAATGAACACACATGTGTCATATAGCCGCTACAACCCATCAATTTGAGTTGAACTCACGATTTTCCAGTTGTTCCAAGCTACAATCACACGATCTTTCCACTCTGGTATTATCCTATAAGGATATTTCAGAATTTTCACAATAATGTTATCTATAAACTATAGACATAGAAGAAGAACCCATGGGGTTTCATATTTCGAAGCTTCCTGAATACTTAGTATGTAGCCTTTTCCAATTCTTCTTAAAAATGTTGCTTTTGTATCAAGATATGCTCCTGGATTTCTTTAAGCATAATCTCATAATTTCCTTTTGTTTAAGATTAAAGCTTACTTGAATAAATCAAGTTCAATCGTTTCTAGTACTGTTAACGTTGTAATTGCATGTTCAGATTTTCTCATCCTACTTTTTGTCTGTTTAATCTATCAGTTATTGAGAAGTTTCTTAAATTTTCCTCTCAGTGATTCCTTAAAAAATTTTTTTAGATGTTTGTTTTTTCTTGAGAGAGAGAGAAAGAGAGAGAGAGAGAGAGAGAGAGAGAGAGAGAGATTGAGATTGAGAGAGAGCATGAGCAGGGGAGGGGCAGAGCAAAAGAGGGACACAGAATCTGAAGCAGGCTCCAGGCTCTGAGCTGTCAGCACAGAGCCCAACTCAGGGCTCGAACTCACAGACCGTGAGATCATCACCTAAGCCCAAGTCAGATGCTTAACCAACTAAACCACCCAGGTGCCCCACTCAGTGATTCTTTGATTTTTGCTTTGCGTATATTAAGGCAATGTTATTCAAGGACACACAGGTGCAGAATTTTTATAACATTGGAGTTACTGTTAGGTGTTAACCAGTTTATCCTTACTAATTTAGTTGGATACAAAGGATATTTAACTTTTTATTGATGTAGTTGTATTAGTTTTGTTTTGGTGTTGCAACAAATCACTGTAAATTTAGTGGCTTAAAACAACATAACTTATTATCTGACAAATCTGACCTGGGTATCTAGAGGCTATGATTGAAGTGTTGACAGGGCTGTATCCCTTTTTGGAGGCCCCAGCAGTGATCTATTTTCTTGCCCTTTTGGGCTCCTGAAGGCCACTTATGTTCTTCAGCTCACGTCTCCCTTCTTCTACCTTTGAAACTAGCAATGTTACATTTCTTTGTGCAGGTATGTTCAGAGTCACATGTTTCTCTGACAGTCCCTCTTCCACTTTTCAGGTCCCCTGTGATTACACTGCGCCCACTTGAATAATCCAGGATAATCTCCCTATTTAAGGGGTGGGAGATTAGCAACCTTAATTCCATTTGCAACCTAATTTGCGTTTGCCATGCAACATATTCACAGGTCCTGGCGATTAGGACATGGCTATTTTCGGGCGGTCATCATTCCTTCGCAAAACAGTTGTGACGGTTTCTTTTTAGTATGTGTATAGTAAATATCTTCAGTTGTAATCATCGTGAGTCCTCATGTTGTAGGTGTGTGCCTTGAAAAAAGCATATAACTGGATTGAGTCCCTCCTCCTCTGCTTAAATAACAGATTTATTGTCTCACAGCTGTGGACCCTGAAAGTCCAAGATCAAGGCAGCATTGTTCCTTCTAGTGGCTGTGAGAGAAACTTTTTCATGCTTCTCGCCAGCTTCTGGTGGCTTTCTGCCAGGCTTTGGTGCTCCTTGGTTTGCAAAGGCATCATCCTGGTCTCTGCCTTTACCTTCACATGGTCTACTCCCTGCGTGCCTGTCACTGTGTCCAAATTTCCCCCTCTTACGAGGACATCAGTCATTTTGAGCTAGGGTCTGCTGTAATGACCTCATTTTAATCTAACAAATTCCATCTGCAATGACTCTATGTCCAAATAAGGTCACATTCTGAGGTGCTGAGGGTTAGGGACTCCAACATATGAAATTTGGGGAGACACAATTCACTCCGTAACAGCTCACTTTCTTATTTTTGCACACTTGAAGGCAGTCCTTATGTTAGCTTTACTTATTTGCTTTCTCAGTATCGTGTTCTCCTTTACTTCTTGAAGCTTACTCTCTACTTCTGCCTTCAATTTTCTTCTACCTCAACTACACCCAGTCTTGACTTGTTTGAAAATGTCTTTATTATGTCCTCACTCTTGGACGGCATTTTAGCTGGGTCTAGAATCCCAGGTTGACAGTTAGTTTCGTGTAGTAATTTGAAGATATCATTTCAGTGTCTTATAGTTTCTTTCGTTCCCATTGGGAAGTCTCCATCTCATTGGGTTCCCATTGGGAAGTAATCCATCTCAGTGTGGTTTCTTTGTAGATGATGTTTCTTTTTTTCTTGCCGGGGGCTTTAAAGATCCCTCTGTTGTTTGCTGCAGGTTCACTACACTGGGTCCACGTGTGGATTTTTTATTACTCTGCTTGGGATCCACTGTCCTGAGTCTGTAGCATCATGCCTTCCGCCATTTCCTGAGAAATGTCAGCCTTTACATCCAAGAATATTGCTTTTTCCCATTTTCTCTATTCTATCTCAAGGTTTTTTCCCCCCTCCCTACACACGTAAATTTTATGAAAGCACCAAATACATGCAAAATGCATGTGTCATAAGTGTTCAGTTTGATGAGTATTCGCTAGTTGAACACCTGTTTCACCAGCACCTTGATCAAGAAACAGAACAGTCCCAGGATTTCAAGTGCCCCCTCAGGCTCCTTTCAGTCACTGTGTACCTCTGTGATCAAGAATAAACCCTATCTTCACATCTATCTGTGTAGATTAGTTTTTCCCAGTTTTGACCTTTAGAAAAATGGAACTATATGATATATACACTTCTGTTTCTCTTTCACTCAATGATGTTTATGAAATTCATCTATACTGTTGTATGGAGTTGCCATTTTTTGTTTAAATATATCTATCTATATAGATACAGATACAGATACAGATATAGATATAGATATAGATATAGATAGAGCAAGTGGGGAAGAGGGGCAGAGGGAGAGAGAGAATCAATCTTAAGCAGGCTCCACACTCAGTGCTGAGCCTGATTTGGGGTTAGATCCCATGACCCTGGGATCACGACCTGAGCCAAAATCAAGAGTCAGACGCTTAACCGACTGAGCCACCGAGGCCCCCTGAGGTTGTCATTTTATACATTCTTGCCACAGGATGGTACTCCATTGTGTGAGTTCCATTTAGAATTTTTATTAGAAACATGTTGGACCATCTTTCCTGTCCTTCATGTCTTTTAACCTCTCTCTTCCATTTTCCATCTTTTTAATTCTTTGTGTTTCATGCTATGTAAATTTCTCAGGTTTCTCTTCCTGTTCCCTAAGTCTCTACTCAGCCACATTGAATTTGCTGCTTAGCCCTTCAACTGAATTTTGTATTTCAATGACAGTCTTTTTCCTAACTTTAAAAGCTCTATTTGGCCCTTTTAAAAATATGCCCGTTCTTTTTTTTTTTTTTTCAGAGTGTTCATGTGTTTAATTTTTCTTCTGTGTTTTATTCATCATAAGCATACTTATTTAAATTCAGGTGACTCTTAAATAAAGCTTCAGAGTATCTACTATTGATATTTGTTGCATATGCTTACTTTTGTTTTTGGTGCATTTTTTCCCTTATCAATAATTTTGAATTGAGAACTGATTGTTCAGGGGCGTCTTATGTGTGGGACTGTAGTGCACTCTTAGAGGATTTGTTCTTCAGAATGATTTCGTGTATGCTTCTGCCGGGAGTCTCAGAGGAATCATAAGGTCAGGGCTAGCTTTCATATTAATTTCTGGGCTTGGAGGTTTCTGGATTATAAAGGCAATATACATTAGAATATATATATATATATATATATATATTCATGGCTTGAGTAAGGTCCAAACTGTGGTTCTGAATTCTCGGGAGAGGTTCTTTTCCTGCCCAGAGTCCAATGCTGAGACAGATGACAACCTTTGCCCAATAAACTATGTGTGATCGATGGAAGTTTACACAACGAGGCAGCCGGCACTGTGACTTACAGCTGGGTCAGCGACTCCATGACAGAAGAGGTAGACTTGGAGTCTAAGGCTGAGTTCCAAGACTGGGATTTCAGTGAATCCTGTTGAAGAAATGGGGGTAGGTGGGAGAGAAACTGGAAATTGAGCAAGGATTGGTAATGGGATATCAGAGAGGCAGAACAATATATGAGTAGGTGAAATCATCAGGAAGGGGTGGTCCTGGGGCTAATTTTCAGTAATCTGACCTTAGTCCTGGTGTTACATAAAAACCATCTTTTTGCTTAGCTTGAACCCTTCTCTGGACTGAGGCAGGTTCTTAATGGCACACTGGCTGACCAGTCTCATTTTCAAAATGCTGAATTATGGCAAGTTATCTTTAGTACTATCCTGTCGTCCCAACTCTCCCCATCCTACCTGCTGGAGCCACTCTCCTTCCTCTCCCAGTTCAAGGCCTCTAGGACCAGGTTCTTAACCACAAATGTCTATGGGGAGTGGGTGATGAGGCAGCTCGCTCACGCAAATAAAATGAGATGGAACGGTGGCTGCAGAGAAGACGCGGGGGGGGGGGGCATGGCTTCTCAGCTCCAGCTTATTGTTGTTAAGTGGAAATGCACAGGCTGGACCAGAAATCTGGACTTTTTCAAAAAGAAAACATTAGAAAATGTGAGCAACTCATTCGATTATAAAAATATTCTGTGCTAACCAAAAACACATCCGTGGGCCATCGGTCTGCAACTGCTACCCCGAGCTGCCTTCCAGAATCTTCCAATTGCCTGAATTCCCTCATCCCATGGCAACCCCTGTTTTCCCTCCAGGCTTACTTGTCAAATACTCTGTCTTTCCAAATTATCTGCATTCTCAATTCCCCACCGAATACCACATTGCTTGAATGACCATATTTGAACAAATTCTCACTAGTGCGTGAAAGATGGATGGTTCCTCCCAAAGTATGTTGGACCAAATCAGGTCATGTACCCCCTGGCAGTGGAGCCCAAGGAGCAGTATCTTTGTGCATGACCGATACAGGAATATGGGGTATCAACGAGCGTGGGCTCTGCAGCCAGATGTTCCTGCCTCCTGGCTCTCCACTTTCAAGTGGAGTGATCCTGTCAAAGAGGGTTCATCCCTCTGGACCTTGGTTTTCTTACCTGTACAATCGGAATAATAATACCTGGCAGCGTTGTTGTGAGGCTGCTTTAATTTCTGTTTTATACCCAATGCTTATTTTTGTTCGGATTATGGGAATCCTGCAATTGTGGGAGCCTCAAGTGAAGCCCCTCGCTGTGCCGATTTTGTAGGCATGGAAGATTTGGGTTCAAGGGATCTGCCCAAGGTCTCAGCTAGCCAAACTGGGAATTCATTTGCAATATTTATTTTTAATTACTGTTTTTATAATGGAGTTGACTGTAATATCCCATAGTTCAGCTGTGAGGCAATATGAATTAATTATAAAAAATAGCAAGACTATGGCTCCAAAACATATCAGGTTAAAGTATTGGGAAAACGAGCCGGGTGCTTCTAGTCCTTTCATTTATTGTCTGTGTAACAGTTACTTAATCTCTTTAAGCCTCAGTGTGTCACAAGGAAAAAGGCATAGCAGTATATGCTTTGCCCAACGGAGTATTATTCTGAGTGTTAATGGTACGACTTACTTCCCAAACCGGGGGTGCAAACACGGTCGCATCTTTTTAAAGAATTAAAACTAACCCAAGATCATATGTTCCTGACTCACAGAAAGGTCAGTATTTCCTTCTTGACCCCTCTCCAAATTGTTCAAGAACCCGAGAGTTATAGAGTCCTAAGGTTGGGGGTGGGGGTAGGTGGTTGGGGGCAAAACCGAAGTTTAATCAGTTGCTGTGGCCGCTGCTCCTTTTTGCTGCACGTTATCACCATCAGAGCCATGTCCAAGCCCCCCAGAGACTTTCTGCCATCTAGGAAAGGATGCCTCCTTTGGGAAGACACAGCCCTGTGGACGCTTCAGCCCTCACCTGCATTCCCGTGGTGGCCCTGGTCAGTGAGGACACCGGGTCCTGCACCTCCTGAGAGAGGGATGCTGGAGTGATGCTAGCTGAGGTCCGCGACCATCACCGTGGATCGCTGAGGGAGGCTGGCCCCCACCTTCCTTGGGTTTGCCGGGACACGACTATTTGCTGCTCAGCTAATTCAACTCTCGTGGCTGCTGTTCGAGGAGGCACCTGGGGAGCACTTGGGTGATCTCCTCATTCTCTCTGGACAGCCATACACTTCACTCTCAGAATGCAGAAGGTCAGAGATCTGCCCTTTTTGTGAATTCCAGGACAATCTGCCCTCCTCACTCCTCCCCTTATTTTAGAGCCCTGCTGGTGACTTAGCCAGCCATTCTTTTTTTTTTTTTTTTTTTTTTTTTTAACTTTACAGATTAGGTTTATTACATAGACCTAACACTTTTCTTTTTATTTTTTATTTTTTTTTTTATTTTTTATTTTTTAATATATGAAATTTACTGTCAAATTGGTTTCCATACAACACCCAGTGCTCATCCCAAAAGGTGCCCTCCTCAATACCCATCACCCACCCTCCCCTCCCTCCCACCCCCCATCAACCCTCAGTTTGTTCTCAGTTTTTAACAGTCTCTTATGCTTTGGCTCTCTCCCACTCTAACCTCTTTTTTTTTTTTTTTTTTTTTCCTTCCCCTCCCCCATGGGTTTCTGTTATGTTTCTCAGGATCCACATAAGAGTGAAACCATATGGTATCTGTCTTTCTCTGTATGGCTTATTTCACTTAGCATCACACTCTCCAGTTCCATCCATGTTGCTACAAAAGGCCATATTTCATTTTTTCTCATTGCCACGTAGTATTCCATTGTGTATATAAACCACAATTTCTTTATCCATTCATCAGTTGATGGACATTTAGGCTCTTTCCATAATTTGGCTATTGTTGAGAGTGCCGCTATAAACATTGGGGTACAGGTGCCCCTATGCATCAGTACTCCTGTATCCCTTGGATAAATTCCTAGCAGTGCTATTGCTGGGTCATAGGGTAGGTCTATTTTTAATTTTCTGAGGAACCTCCACACTGCTTTCCAGAGCGGCTGCACCAATTTGCATTCCCACCAACAGTGCAAGAGGGTTCCTGTTTCTCCACATCCTCTCCAGCATCTATAGTCTCCTGATTTCTTCATTTTGGCCACTCTGACTGGCGTGAGGTGATATCTGAGTGTGGTTTTGATTTGTATTTCCCTGATAAGGAGCGACGTTGAACAACTTTTCATGTGCCTGTTGGCCATCCGGATGTCTTCGTTAGAGAAGTGTCTATTCATGTTTTCTGCCCATTTCTTCACTGGGTTATTTGTTTTTCGGGTGTGGAGTTTGATGAGCTCTTTATAGATTTTGGATACTAGCCCTTTGTCCGATGTGTCATTTGCAAATATCTTTTCCCATTCCGTTGGTTGCCTTTTAGTTTTGTTGGTTGTTTCCTTTGCTGTGCAGAAGCTTTTTATCTTCATAAGGTCCCAGTAATTCACTTTTGCTTTTAATTCCCTTGCCTTTGGGGATGTGCCGAGTAAGAGATTGCTACGGCTGAGGTCAGAGAGGTCTTTTCCTGCTTTCTCCTCTAAGGTTTTGATGGTTTCCTGTCTCACATTCAGGTTCTTTATCCATTTTGAGTTTATTTTTGTGAATGGTGTGAGAAAGTGAGAAATTCTTGAATCAAGAATTTCAAGAACGTGCTATGATTGAATGACACAAAAATGCAAGTTAATGGGAAAAAGACAGTCTCTTGAACAAATGGCACTGGGAAAATTGGGCAGCTACATGCAGAAGAATGAAACTAGACCACACACAAAAGTAAACTCAAAATGCATTAAAGACCTAAATATGAGACACGAAACCATAAAATTCCAAGAGGAGAATGTAGGCATCTCTATGACATTAGCCATAGAAACATTTTTTAAAGATATGTCCCCTTTGGCAAAGTTAAGCTATTGGGAATATTTCAAAATAAAAAGCTTTTGTACAGCATAGAAAATCATCAATAAAACAAAAAGATAACCCACCGAATGAAGAAGATACTTGCAAATGATACATCCAATAAGGGGTTAACATCCCAAGTATATAAAGAACTTGTACAACTCATCACCAAAAAATCAAATAACCCAATTAAAAAATGGGCAGAAGACATGAACATTTTCTCAAAGAAGACATACGGAAGGCCAACAGACACCTGAAAAGATGTTCAACATCACTCATCATCAGAGATGCAAATCAAAACCACAAGGAGGTATCACCTCACACTTGTCAGAATGGCTAAAATCAAGAGCATAAGAAAAAAATAAGTGTTGGTGAGGATGTGGAGAAAAAGGAACCCTTGTACACTGTTGATGGAAATGTAAACTGGAACAGCCACTGTGGAAGACTGTATGGAGGTTCCTCAAAGAATTAAAAATAGAATTACCATATGATCCAGTAATTCCTCTAGTGGGTATTTATCCAAAGAAAATGAAAACACTAATTCAAAAAGATACATGCATCTCTCTGCGTTTTGCAGCATTATTTACAATAGCTATGATCTAGAAGCAGCCGAGGTGTCCACTGATAGATTAATGGATAAAGAAGATTTGGTGTATACATACAATAGGATGTTAGCCATAAAAAAAAGTGAAATCTTGCCATTTGCAACAACCTGGATGGATCCAGAGAGTATATTGCTAAACGAAGTCAGTCAGAGAAAGATAAATGCCATATGATTTCACTCATATGTGGAATTTAAGAAACAAAACAAATGAGCAAAGAAGAAAAGGGACAAACCAGAAAACAAACTCTGTAACTATGGAGAACAAACAGATGGTTACCAGAGGGGAGGTGGGTGGGGGGATGGGTGAAATACATAAAGAGGATTAAAAGTGCACTTATTGTGATGAGCAGTGGGGAATGTACAGAATTGTTGAATGACTACATTGTACACCTGAAACTAACATCACACTGTATGTTAATTATACTGGAGTAATAAAAAAAGAACAAGTTAGAGTTCCCTAGAGACGTCTTGATACATGTGTGCATCGTATTGTATTATGATCTATTTCTTTAACTTGCAGTTATGCTATAAATCAGATTGATTGTGAAATAAGCTGATGGCTGCATAATCTTTAGCAGAAGCCTCCAAAGATCCGGACCTTTCAGGAAACTCAGCCGGGTGGATTAGCCTCGGCTGTCATTTGCATATTAACTTGAGGCGCTGACTCACTCTCCCAGTCTCCGGTAGCAGGAACCGGTTGCCGCAACTCTCAGCTGGCCTCCCTTGTGACATATGACTTAGGCAATCAGATGCTGAGACTTAGGGCCCAGCCTGGGGTCACGGACTGGAATTGCTACACCCCCCACCTGCCGGTCTTTCCTTCCTCGGCATTAGCTGCTTTCTACTCGTCTGAGCTAAGCAGCCCCCACAAGCCAGTGCCCCTGTCAGAATCCACAGAGCCACTGGCCCCACCGCGGATGATGATAAACAAGCAGGCTTATTTTTCTTTGTTTAGAATTCTAGCAAGACCGGCCAGTTTTTTCTTTTAAACTACCAAAGCTCAGTTAAATCAAACCGAGGATTAAGTGAAAATATCAGCCAACAAGATCAAAAAATCATTAACTCGAGTGGCCCTTAGAGACCCGTTGCCTGGTTTGCTTTGCCACATGACAGGGGTTTCAGCGACTTCTGACGTGGAAGGAAGGTTGGTAATGGTTTAGCTGAGCGTGAATGCATGTGTTTTCCGCGTGCTCGGGTGGGGAAGGGCCGAGAGCGATACTGTACCACCACCTAGTGCTAAATACACGCACATCACCCACAATGCACACATGTGCTTCCGGAAGGTCGGGACAGCCTCCAAATAACATAGCGCTGGGTGATGAAACCGAAGGGCAACAGATCTCGTTATTCCTCACGCATGCCTTTTGCTTATTACTTCTGGGGTTTCCCTGTCGTGGCTGAGGCACAAAAAGCTTCAGGACTTTGTGGGCATTTTGGCGTGTCCTTGGCTTACCCGGCCTGGCCTCAGATATCACTGGCAACAGGTAACTTTTAGGAAGTGCCCCTGGCTCACGCTGCCAGGGGTCATGCTGCCATGACCACGGTGGGAGCTGGCTTCTTAGTGGCTCCCTGGTGGTGACGTGAGCCACGGTGTAAAGGTCTACTGTCCCATGGGATGAAATTTGGCTGGTGAGAAACAGGAGATTGGAGGGAGCTGGTGGTGAGTTATCACCCCACCTCCTCCCTGATGGACTGTTATGACGCACAGTGTCCTCACCGTGTCTCCGAAGATGTCCTTCATGACAACCAGAGTTTTGGTGGTGCTGTGGCCAGCTCAGTACCGGACCACCTTCTTTTTGTTTTTTTCCTTTTGAGTCCTATTCTCTTTTTCCCCCTCCTCTTGGGCTTTGGGATTGCATTCCTTATCAGTGTGTTCACATCTGTGTTTTGCCTCAGGCTCTTTTTCCTCAGGGCCTTGAGCTAAGACATGCCCATCTCCGAACCAATTACTGTGTCCAGGGTTTCTAGGTGTCTATTCGTTTGCCAGTGGGGAGTGAGGTGCTGTGATTGAGGTTCCCACCGAGATCAGATGTAAAGGGGGTGGAGGTCCCCAGAGGAATGAGCAGAAGGATGGGAAAGAATGCTGGGTGGATGGAAATACACGTGCCGTGGTCTGCTTCTCCATTCCTCTTACCACCTGGATGGTGTTCATGAAGCGGCCAAACAATTTTTAGGTCGTTAAAGACACATTGTCCTACCTTAACCATGAGATCCAACTTAGTATCACCACGGAGGGACCACCTGACATCATGTGACTTTGACGTGATACGGTATGAGGCGCACAGAAGTATCCATGAAAGAGTCTCAGCAAAAATCTTTGGTTTAATTTCACTTGAGCCTTTAGGGGCGCCTGGGTGGCTCAGTCGGTTGAGCGTCCGACTTCAGCTCAGGTCACGATCTCGCGGTCCGTGAGTCCGAGCCCCGCGTCGGGCTCTGGGCTGATGGCTCAGAGCCTGGAGCCTACTTCCATTCTGTGTCTCCCTCTCTCTCTGGCCCTCCCCCGTTCATGCTCTGTCTCTCTCTGTCTCAAAAATAAATAATTTCACTTGAGCCTGTAGATGTAACTTGCAAGTTATAGGAAATATAGGAGAAAGGGGGCAAGTTAAACAACATCACAAAGAAAACACTTTCAAATCTACACTGTGGAATATTCTACAAGACGACTGGCCTGCTGTATTCATTTTCTAGGGCAGTAGTAACAAAGCATCACAAACTTGGTGGCTAAAATGACAGAAATGTGTGGTTCAAAGTAAGTACTAGTTGGATTTCAGAATTTTGTTATTTTTAAACAATTTATAACAGAACCAATTTCAGTTATGCATTTTGATACAATATGTCGTAGGAAGAATATTCAACTTATGACACAGAGGAGGTGTGAAATGTGTTCTATGAATAAATTGGAAACTTGTCTGCTTGATCTGAAGACAGATTGGGACATCCATCAATAACACTAGAGAAAAATTTCTCCCTGGCCTTATAGGCAAGTAAAGTTTTCTAATTTATCTCTCCAGGATGTGGAGGCTGTCAATTCTGACAGATTCGTAAAAATCAGTATTTCATACAGAGTTTGAGTTGAGGTCCTGAATGATTGTATTTTTGAATTTTTGAGAGCCATTAGGATTTTGACTGTGTTAAAAATAGGTTGAGGCATAACTTAAACATGTGTTGAAGGGAGATTAAATTTACATGTAAAATATTCTCAAAGACCAAAGCATCTTTGGATCCTATGCATAAATCACTTAGATCTCACTTCAACAGCCTTTTATATTTTCCAACAACTGAAAAGTAACTCATTACCTTCTTTAATATCATGCAATTACTGTGGAGTGGAACACAGTGAAACGAATAGCCCCTCAAAAACTTTGACGGCAGGTACGCATAAAGGTTATGAGCCCAGAAGTCACATTTCAGGTAATGTTAATCACAGTGTTTGAATAAAAACACCCAGACAATTAAAGCACCATTCGATCTGCCTTTGCTTTGGAGTGCCCGTAAAAGAAGACTTCTGTCACGGCTTTATCTCCCTAATCATACTTGGGTTAGGTGGACGCGAAACACATCAGTCATTTTCCTTCTGCAGATTCTTATAAGATGGATGCTAAACGCGACATTGTCTTGGTGTATTTCAGACACATTAATTGGATTTCTCCAACTCTCGGGAAAGTTAGGTAGGTTTCCTGTGGGCCACGTTTCTATTACTCCTTGTAACCTCACACGGTACTAGGTGTCATTTCACTCACTTATGGCATAAACATTTATTGGGCACCCATGGAGCAGAACACCGAAATCTCAAGGAGCTGAGGGTTTGATGGAAAGACAGACAAAGGAACTTCCAATGACCGGCAGTTGCAAGAGTGTTCTGTTGTGTAAAAAAGCCATATTGAGAAACAGCTAGTGCCTGGCTTCAAGGCTTAAAAACCTCTCCAAGCCTCAGTTTTGCCACCTGTAACATGGGAATAATTGCCCTCTCATGGAACTGTGGGACAGATGAATTTATAGATTGTGATCATCCACTGTTTCTGAATTTATCTTACAGTTTGGTTACATGGAAAGACAGAATCAATCAATCATCAATCAACCAATTAATATCTATCACTGTCTTTCTGCTAAGTTTTAATTCTTGGTGAAGGAATTTGATTCACTCAGTTTGAGCCAGGTGGCCACTCCTGGGTCCATGATTTGTGGCTACTTCCGTACAATGTGGCTGTCAGAAGCCCACCCCTATGACTTGGGGGATTAAAAGGAGTCAGCGAGGGAGCAAATCCAAACCTTGTCTACTGCGCTTACGGGAAGATTTTGTTGTGATTACCAAAATGCATGTCACTCTAAGTGTTGTATTGAATTAACAGTTTATTTTTGCATGTGTCAAGGGCATGGCTATTATCCTGTGGGGTTCTGTGAACTTTTTTCATATTAAGAAAATGTTTTTGAATTTGAAAAATCTAGCCACTCTTATTCTAGGGAAGAGGCATTTACACAAGTGTTTCTAGTGCTGCAGGATTACTACAAAAATGAGAAGACACAAGAGTTTTGGGGATTAGTTGCGTAGCAATGTAAATGTTCTTTTTTTAAAAATTTTTAAAAAATGTTTATTTATTTTTGGAAGAGAGAGAGAGAGACAGAGTGCGAGTGGGGGAGGGGCAGAGAGAGAGGGAGACGCAGAATCCAAAACAGGCTCCAGGCTCCGAGCTGTCAGCACAGAGCCCGATGCGGGGCTGGAACTCATGAACTGTGAGGTCATGACCTGAGCCGAAGTCGGACACTTAACCGACTGAGCCACCCAAGCGCCCCTAAATGTTAACATTACTGAACTATACACTTAAAATATTATTAAAATGGTAAATTTTGTTACGTGTATTTTACCACCCTAAAAAAAAAAAAAAAAAAAAAAGAGAGAGAGAGAACACACAGACACCAGATAGACTCACTGAAACATTTCAAATTTCATAGTTTCTTGTTTAATATCCATAGTTGTTGATAAAAAGGCATTAATTAATGCCATCAGTCCAAAGTGTGGTTCCATCAGGCTAGATAATGTAGATATTCAACTGACGTCTGCAGATTGAAGAAAACAAGAACAGACACATACCCTCGTATATAGTTTTAAACCCATAAAGAAGGAAACCACCTGAGACATTTAAAGTGTAGAGTACAAGAGATTATTCGTTATCACTGGCGGAGCAACTCCATGAGGGACGATTTTTAGAATATTCATTCATTTTATTAGCATTAGAGACCTAAGAGTTGCCAGGTCCTGGGCTAGGCATGGGGTACAGCAGTAAGCAAGAAACCCAGGATCCCTGTCCCCATTGACTTTATACTATAGCAAAGGAGACTATTAGACCAGAAATTACCGGTCAGTGTAATATGTGTTCTAGTAGCTGTGGGAACACATAGGAGAGATTCTAGGGCTTCCTGGAGGACGTGACTCATAAGCCCAGATATGAAGAAGAAGTAAGAGTTAGCTGGACAAAGAGGTGGAGGAAGGAATGATTCAGGTGGAAATAATATGGTGCTCAGAGATCCAGACGTGAGACGGAAGATGGTGAATTCGGGAAATCCAAAATGTTTGGGGAGTGGGGTTTGACATTAGTCTGGCTGTTTTCAGGGTTGAGATCTGCTGAGTGGTTGACGTGCAATGAAAGCAAAGGATTTAGGAGGTTGGTAAGAGATTGTCTGAAGTGAAGAACCATGACGTGGTAGTTGAATTGGAGAGGAAGAGAAGATTCCAGGAGCTGAGGAACTCAAGAACTGACCAATAACAAAGGATCCACTGAAAAATGGGAAATTAAGGGCCGTTTCCTAAGACATAAAGCTGCAAAATAGGAAGCAGTGTAGTATATATAACGGTTAAAGAATGAGATCGGAAAGCCAACAGACCTGGTTTGGGCCCTGCTCTTTTTTTCTTATCTATATAAAAGGGTTATTATAATACCTATTTATAGGGTTGTTACAAAGTAAACATTAAAATTTTTGTTTCAATGTTCATTTTTTGAGAGAGACAGACACAAGTGCAGGAGGGGCAGAGAGAGAGAGGGAGACACAGAATCCGAAGCAGGCTCCAGGCTCCGTCCGAGCTGTCAGCACAGAGCCCCACACGGGGCTCGAACTCACAGACCGCGAGATCATGACCTGAGCCAAAGTTGGATGCTTAACCAACTGAGCCTCCCAGGAGCCTCACAAAGTAAACATTTTTGAATGCATATGACCAACTCTATAAACACACTTACCTATAGGAGCCATCAATGCATATTAAGCACCTACTGCCATCAACTTGGCTTGGTAAGGGCTGGCTCAGTCCTGGGTGCAGTGGGAAAATGTTCTTGAGGATGGCTGAAAGTAAAGGAAAATTCAAGTCCGCCTTTTTAACTGTTATTCCCAGACTCTAGATAGTGCCTGCATATAGTAGATGCGGAATAAAACTTTGTTAAATGAATTAATGGAATTTCAGTATGGTTTTTTGGAGAACGTTTTGGAAACACATAGCTTAGAAGTGTTGGTACTCTTTGACAGATTTAATTTATGGGATCCCAAATAAATACGTCTAAATATGTCAAAGGCTGAAAGCACAAAGGTGTACATTGCAGTGCTAAAGATAATAGTGAAAAACTGGAAATAAGAGAAATGCTCAGTAATAGGGAACAGATAAAGTAAGCTTTGGCATATGCATTGTAAGGGATGTCAAATGTTTACGACAAATTTATTTGTGATGCATATATACTATTATGGAAAATGCTTAAGAAATAAGGCTAAGTAAAAAAGATTTAAACTGTGGTATTATAACACAGTGGAAATATATGATATTCCCTGGGAATATAAAAATCTATGCATAGGAAAATGTTAGAAAATACGCCAAAATATTGGTGGTAGGACGATAGATAAGTTTTTCTTTTTTCCCTTTACCCTCCCCTCTTTCTTTTTTCTTTTTTTTAAGTTCAAAATTAGACGACTTCTCTGTAGGAAATTGAGCAAATAGCTTTATGTAAATAAGACATCTGCCCATCAAATGAGAAAGAGGGTCTGGGTGGAAAGGTGTTATCTACTTTAGTGGCTCTAGCATTTTGTCCTAGATGTCAGCAGCAGTGGGAAGTGTTGCTGAAGACAGGGTGGGAGAAGAAAGGGAAAGGAAATGAGGGTGGGAAGGGAAGAGGAAAAGTGGAGAAAAGGGGTCCATAGGATGGGGAGAAGGGGTGCCTTTGCTTTCTGACTCTAATGATACACTCCGTAATACAGTTAGTAAAAGGACTGTACAAGGTGACAGAATGTTTGCAGCAGATCTGGGTTGATTCTCTTTGGTCTTGACAAGCTGGTCTTTGCTGTGCTCTGTTCTTGGAGACTTGCTGGCTGGCTTCTTAAGGCTACTCAGCGATCTCTTCTAGGGGATCTCAAATTTGAACTTAACACCTGGGAGTGGTCAGACCAGAAGCTGAGTGCAAGAGGAATGCAGAAAAGGTGAAAGTCTTCTCCCTTTCCACTCTTCCAGGAGAGTAAATGTTTCTCACTTAGATGATGATGATGATGATGATGGTTAATTCTTATGGAGAACTTACTAAGTGCCAGGGCTTATTTTAAATGTTTTTATATATTAACTCACTTAATTCTCTTAACGTTCTAGTGCAGTTGAGGAAACTGAGGCACAGAGAAGTGGAGAAATTAAGTGGCTGAGGTCACTTTACTAAAAAGTAACTAAGTGAGAACTGGAACCAGAGTCAGATCAAGAATCCACGGTCCTATTATTTAAAACATGGAGGGAGAAAGAGAAAAACAGAGAGAGAGTGAGAGAGGAATAAGACAGAGAAAGGAGAGGGGACAGAAGGGTGATAGGGAGAGGGAATTGAAGAAAAGAGAGATTGAAGCTTACTAGAGATGTGCACACTGGAAAATACATGTCTCCTTGAAGAAATTAGTTGGTCTAGAGAAAACTGTTCTTTGGCCAAATTTCTTCTTGGCAAGCACATGTTTGCAGAAAAATGATCCCAAGACTTTCCACTTACAATGGTTCCTTCATGCCTCCAACTCTCGGTAATATGTTACTATGTCATCACGATTTAGGAACATTAATTCTTAAGCCTGGAACCTTTGGCTGATGGAAGTCTTGCCAAGACCATGGAATTGGTGGGTTTCCAATCTCTTCCTGTGCTGTGTGTTGGAGTCCAGGCAGATGGAAGAGTGGGAGTGGGTAAAAGGCATGGTAAGAGAGAAGGAGGCTTTGTATTTATTGACTTTCTTTGCAAATTTCTATGATTTATAGCAAAAAGAGTTTATTTTAAAACTTCCTGATGAATAAACAATACTGTTTATAGGAAGATGTTTGGTAAAATTTCCTTTAGTTTTAACTTTGTTATATTTCTATTACAAATTTGATCTGGTCCCTGAAAAAGTAAGAGGCCTACATGATACTAAAAATAATAGCTGAAAAAATGAAAAGAGAATACACATTCAAATAACCATTTGTTTAGCCAATGTAGTAACAGCAATGGCTTGACGGCTTTTTGGAATTAGCTGATTTTTGAACTAACTAGTTATATCCATAAGAAAGCTATGGTCTGACATTCTCTTCACCTTATTTGATTCTTGGGTCTTTCAAGTGCAAAGATGAATGCTCAGAATGTACAGTTTAGCATTTTCAATCTGGACAATCTGGTGGGAAAACTGATGGGAATTCTCAAACCATTAGCCTTTGGGTAGGATTGCCTTGTCAAAAGTTCAAAATAGGTAATGTCTTTTTCATTTCGTTTATCCCTTGATGCTGTGTTTGCTCACCTAGAACTGTCAAGTTTTCTTCCACATTTTTCATCAAAATTTGTTCAGGTGCTTCATTCTGAACAACATTTCAGCAAGGCCAATCCACCATGATATTAAAGGGATAATGCACCACGACCAAGCGGGGCTTATCCCCGGAGGGTAACATTGGTTTCATATTTGAAGATCAATTAATCATGTAACCAGAATAAAAAGAAAATGGGGAATCTGTGTATCTTCCACTCGATTTTCATGTGAACCTAAAATTGCCCTTAAAAAAATAAAGTCTATTAAAAAGAAAGGAATTGTATAGCCACTTCAATAGGTAGAGAAAAAGGCATGTGACAAGATGCAGTATTTTTTCTTGATCAAAACTCTTAGAAACTAGGAATTGAAGGGAACGTTGTCTTCCTGATGGGGGACATTTTGAAAAACCTGTAGTTAATGTCATACTTAATGGTGAAAGAGTGAATGCTTCCCCCCTAAGATGAGGAACACGGCAATGATATCCTCTCTCACTGCCTTTATTCAGCATCCTGTTGGAGGGTCTAGTGAGTAAAACAAGGCTAGGAAAAGAAATAAAAGGTCAAGGGATGGAAAAGGAAGAGATAAAATCAGGTCTTATCCAAACACTGAAAATACCAGTGTTGGCAAGGATTTGGAGCAACTGAAATGCATACCTTGGTGGTGGGGATGCAAAATGGTGCCATTTGGAAAACAGGCAGTTATACAAATACCAACCACACAAACTGTAATTCCATTGCTGGGAATTTACCTACGAGAAAAGAAAGCAGGTGTCTGTACAAAGACTTATACAAATACATTTGCAGCAGCTTTATTTATTAAAGCCCAATATTGGAAATAATCCAAATCTCCTTCAAAAGGTGAATGGATCAACAGATTGTGGCATATCCCTATAATGGAACAGGACGTATCAACAAAGAGCAAAAAAAATATTGATACACATAACAATATGGAAGGATTTCAAAATCACTAGGCTGAGTGAAAAAGCCAGACAAGAGTACATACTATATGAGTTCGTTTTTATAAAATTCTAGAAAATGCCAAGCAATATATAATGACAGGAAGCAGGGCAGTGGTTACCTGGAGATGAGATAGGGGAGGAGAAGATGAGAGGTGGATTTCCAAGGGGGCATGATGACATTTTGGGGGTAATTAAATACTCATTATTTTGATTGAGGTGTTGGGTTTTTGTGTGCGCATGTGCTGAAACTAATGGGCTTGCACAGTTTATTAAATATATGCAGTTTATACTATGTCAGTTACATCCCAATAGAGCTGCTATGAAATTAGCAAGCATGAAACAGAAGGTAGAGGAAGCTATTTGGGGACCTTTCCTGACGTTCCTGGAATTTCATCAAGTAGACTGTTACCTGCACTGCCTATATCCAAGTTTGGCCCTATTTTGGTGTCGGAAAAGATCTAATTATAATCCAGGTTTCCTGTTTAGGAGGCTTCTGAAATGTAATGTATTTATTTCAAATGGACTGACTGTTTCTGTGCTACCTTGCTGTACCCAGTCCCCAAGAAGGAACCGGTAGAAATCGGAAGCTAAGTTCCTTGTTCCAAAATACCAGGGAATCAGGAGAGAGGCAGCTGAAAGAGCTCTTGTTTTTAATCTTATTTCTCCCCAAAATGAAATATATACCCTGTGTTGATGCTTCAGAACACTGAGAATGAACACAGATGGTAAATCAAATTTAGGGAGGAGGGATGTTCTATATAACTCCTAAATGCCAACTTCAAAACGCTAGATGGCTCCCCTAATGTATTTTAGATTGGAGTTAAAAATAGGGCTCCTCATCAGAATTATTGAGAAAGATGACAATCATTTTTCAAGCAGTGGACGGTTGCATCTATATGGGCTCTAGCCGCTGAAGAAAAGGAAAATGCCATGCAGACTGAATAAAGCACTTTTAGAGATTGGAACTTAGGGCTATTTCGTCTGCGATGGGGCTAATACACACCACGTAGGGCCAGCTTAATGGGCTGTCGCTATTGAAGGATTCAGGAATACATTATACAAAATTGTCGTGTATTGTTTCAGAAAAGAAACAGTAAGTGTTTTTTAAAACTAATTTTAAAACATGTACTTGACAGTTGGTGTTGGAGGGTTGCAGAATATGACACCCCAAAATATGCCTGTAGGAGCTCAGGACATGCCTCCTTGAAATATGCCTCATTGGTCTAGATTATTCTGAGCTGTAGGCACTTGAAAAACAGCAAATGCAGGGAGAAGCTTCAGCTCCTCCAAAAAGAGCTCGATTGTCATGGATGGGTTCTCTGGGAGTTTCCTCAACCAGGAAAGATTGACTCTTGTGACAGGAAGGCAGAGTAGATATCGACCCTAAACCCAGACAGACTTTGTCACAAACTATGGTACCTCCCATCTTTTCCTCTAAGGTCCCCCTCATCTTTCCTAAAAATCATTTCCTCTCCCTGAAGAGGCCTTGCATTTCCCTCCCCTCTCCCTATCATAAAGATGGTATTTAAGCCTGAATTCTAAGCCACCTTGAGGAGTTACTCATTTTCCCCTGGCTCTTTCCCATCTTTATATGACGTTATGTGATAATAAACTTCTGTTTCTTTATCTCTTGTTAATCTGTCTTTTATTATAGGGTCTCAGAGAAGAACTTGGAAGGGTAGAGGGAGAATTATTTTCCCTCCCCTGCAGTGTCACAACACTACTAACAGCAGTAAAAGCTGAAATGACCGACCCCAACTTGTACTGAGGCCCTGAGGATGTTTTGGAAGCAGGAGGGGTGGAGCTGAATTTTCTGAGAGGCTGGGCACATGCATTGGCTGAAAGGTTAGAGAAATTGATGAAGACATAAAAAATGCACGCTGTTGAATTGGTCGTTCTCAAATGTTCCTAGATGTGTGAATTTACCTCATTTTTCTCATCTGTAAGATGGATAGTCAGTGAATGTTGGTCTGCCCATCCCTGCTAATGAGCAGATTTCATTCTCTTTGTGTGTATATAGTAGAAAAATCTATATCTATATTTGCATAGTACCTTATAGTTTATAAAACACTTTCATATTTATGAGTGATTTGCAAACTTAAAAAAAAAGGCATGAGTTTTTTCTTGAAATGAAACACTACATGGGTATGCAGGATGTAAGAAAATATAAAGGTGGGTTTCCTCTGGTTGAACGAGGTTGAAAATTTCAACCTTTGCAATGTCTCCAACTGTTCCTACACCTTCTTCCCCTCTATATGAGAACTTCTCTATGCAGTACAGTTGAAAACCTCTGCTATTCATTATATCATTTGAGCAAATACAGGACTTAGATGGACACTGATATGATAGAGAATCTTAGAAAGCGGGAGATTACGTTTACATTAAAATCACATATTTACTTCCTTAGGGCTTTATTCTAAGAGACAGCATGGTCTCTGGGGAAGTTCCTTGCAGGAAAGATGCTCTGCTGATGGGTGAAGGGATATTTTCTCCAGCTGGTCTGTCAGTTCACTGAGGGGATCACTTCTCTGTTTCCATTTCCCTGTCTCTACAATGGTTATATTAATTAATAGCAACCCCCCTTCTGTTTTCAAGGTTACTAAGAAAGGGATCCAAGTTCACTGAATGAATCATACACAAAGCCGGAGAGAAATAATGAACCAATTTGAACACGGATATGGGTGAAGAAATTTCCTTTTATCTTAGGCAAGCCAACATTTTCCATGATGCCAATTTTAATATAAACCTTGGTTAATGACTAATGACCAAAAGTCTTGGCTAGTGACTAATAAAATTGAGTTAGTCTACTTTTTGGATTACAAAAAAAGGCAATTGCTAGCTGAGTGGCCCACAGGGGATTCTTCTGAAGCAAATGAACCCTTGTCTTCCAAGTAGGGGTAATGTTCTCCCCTCAAGCCCTGTGAGATGGTCTTCCGGGAAGATAGTCTCAGCCCAATCTTCCTAAAGTTCCACAGGGACGAGCAGATCTTGTACAAGCTATGATATTTAAAGCCACACTAAGCCTGCAGGGTGCTATGCTATGAGAAGTAGTTTATTCCTATGACAGACTTTTGGTGATCTGATTCGGTATTTCAGGCCTGGTTTGTAAGGTTCTGAATGGGCACCGAATCTAACTGTGAGGTGGGCTACAGAGAAACCTTACTTTTTAAGCATCTGATTGTCCAGGAGATGAATGAGTCATTACTATGGGTCTCAAGCTCCTTCCTTCTGTTGCCGGTTTTTAGTCAACAAGGAGAGGACTGGAAGAAGCACAGAAAAGTCTGTCTGGGTGAGCAGCTCTGTAGAAGATTTGGTGCAAGAGGGAGGTGCTGGAACCTTTCGGTTGTATCTAATTTCCAGCTTAGGCAGTGATTTCAAATATCCAGTTTTTTCCCCTATACATTCAGACTCTTGGAGGAAGAAAGGTGATCAGTTACTCATCCAGGACTGTGAATCCCCAGACTTTCAGATTCTTTATGGATCAGAAGAATTAAAAAAAAAAAAAAAAAAAAAAAAACACTTTGGGGACAAACAGAAGCTTGGTGACTTTCTATTTAGCTAAATGAGGCCTTTTAAAAAGTGACTTTCATCTTCTGTCACCATCATTTCATTAACAAACTGACATTTTACTCCCCTTACCTCTCCCTACGTGGAGGGCGGATTCAATCTCCAACAAAAGGCAATCTTTCACATTTGAGGTTTGGCTTTGTGAAAAAACGCATTGCACAATCTTTGTTTTTCTTGTTTTGCTGTGGAATTACAAGAGCCTTGCCACGGACCAGCACTTGGGAATCCTAGTCCCGGAACACCCTGGAATACTAGGGCAGAGTCTTTAGGAGTCTCTTTCATGTAGAATCAATGATCCCCAAAGGAAAAACAGTTTCAAGGGCTTTGAAGTGCTAACTATGAAGCGCTCAGGACCTTGTCATTGAGACATTAGACCTGCCGTGTGTTTGGCGACCGGGAGATATCAGGGATAGGAAGAAAGTAGAGGGCCTAATTTTCCTCCTCGATCATTGCCTTAGTGCCAGCACAAAGGGATATTTTGTCTGTGATTCTGTTTAGCATCACTCATATGACAGCGTAGTTCATCTCAAGGGCAGCTTGTTAATGGCTAAAGCCTAATAAAAGAGTATCAAAGACTTCAGTAGGAAAGTAGGAAATTAGGGCCTCCCATTCAGTCACTATTATTATCGTATTCCTGGTGGGAGAGAATCATTGTCAGTGGCCAGGGTGGCAGCCGTGGACATGGGGGTAGGGTTGCCCGCATGACAGCATTATAATTCAGAGTCGGGGCACCTGGGTGGCTCAGCCAGTTAAGCGTCCGACTTTGGCTCAGGTCACGATCTCGAGGTTCGTGAGTTCAAGCCCCGCGTCGGGCTCTGTGCTGAGAGCTCAGAGCCTGGAGCCTGTTTCCGATTCTGTGTCTCCCTCTCTCTCTCTGACCCTCTCCTGTTCATGCTCTGTCTCTCTCTGTCTCAAAAATAAATAAACGTTTAAAAAAATAATAATTCAGACAGAGTCAAGGCGAGGTCTGTTGGTGCTGGGCCAATATGAGGTCCAGAGGCAGCTGGGGTTGGCAGGGCAAAGGCACCAGGGGTCGTGAGGGGGGCTCTAGTGACCACTAAAAGAGCAGTGACCTGACTGCCCAAAGAAGGAAGAAGCTTTGGAAAGCTCCCATTTCCAGGATTCCTCTGGTTGGGACACAGGTTGAAAGACTTAAAAAAATAATAATAAACTTAATTTTTTAAAAGCAGTTTTAGGTTACAGAGAGATAGCTCAGAAATTATAGGGAGTTTCTGTGTAAACCCATCCCCCCAATCAACAATTTCCCTATTAATAGGAATTATTGCATTGGTGTGTACTGTGGTCTGAAAGTTTGTGGCCCCCCCCCGCCCCGAAATTCATACGTTGAAAACCTGATGCCCAAGGTGATGGAAGCAGAAGATGGAGACTGTAGGAGGTGACTGATTGTCATGAAGGGTTGGATGAAATGCCCTTATGAAAGAGGCCCTAGAGAGATCCCTGTCCCCTTCTATCCTGCAAAGATACAACCAGAAGTCTGCAACCAGAAGAAGGCCCTTACTGGACCGTGGTGGCACAATGATCTGGGACTTTCAGCTTCCAGAACAGTGAGCAAGAAATTTCTGTTGTTTATAAACCACTCAGTCTGTGGTATTTTGTCAAGCCGGAACTGACTGAGACACCGTGGTTCATTCATTACAACTGATGAACAGGTATTTATACGTCATCATTAATGAAAGTCTATAGTTTACATTGGAGTTCACTTTTTGTGTTATAGAGCTCCGTGGGTTTGACCCACTGTGTAACACGATGTGTCTGCCATTATAACGTCATACAGACTAATAGTTTCACTGCCATTAATGGTATTAAGTATATTAGTGGTATTAAGTACATTCGCATTGTTACGCAAACATCACCACCATCCCTCTCCACTTTTTTATTTTACAAAACTAAAACTCTGTACCCATGGAACTAGAACTCCCCATTCCCCACTCCTCACCAGCCTGACAAACATCACCTACTTTCTCTATTAATTTGACTACTCTATGCACTTCATGTAGGTGGAACCAGAGTATTTGTCCTTTTGTGTCTGGCTTAGTTCACTTAGCCTGATGTCCTCAAGGTTCATCCGTGTCGTAGCGTGTGTCACAATCTTCTTCCTTTTGCAGACTGAATGATGTTCTACCATACAGTTATGCCGCATGTTGTCGGAATGTTTATTCACCTGCCCATGGGCGCTTGGGTGGCTCCCATCCTTTGGCTAATGTGAAAATGCCAAATACATGAATATGCAAATATTTCCTTAAGACCCTGATGCTGGGTCATATTGTAGTCTTATTTTTATTTTTTTAAGTTTTAAAAAAAATTTTAAATGTTTATTTTTGAGAGAGAGAGAGACATAACATGAATGGGAGAGAGACAGAGAGAGAGGGAGACACAGAGTCCAAAGCAGGCTCCTGGCTCTGAGCTGTCAGCGCAGAGCCCGACGCAGGGCTCGAACTCACTCACAAACTATAAGACCATGATGAAGTCGATGCTTAAGCTGAAGTCGACGCTTAACTGACTGAGCCACCCAGGTGCCCCTATATTTAATTTTGAAAGGAACCACCACGCTGTTTTCCATAGTCCTGTACCACTTTACACAGCCACAAACAGTAAACAAATATTCCAATCTTCTGCATCCTTACAAACACTTGCTATTTTCTGGTAAAATACTTTTTTTTAATAGTAGCCATAATGGTATCTCGTGGCTCATGGCTCACTTCTTTTTACCTAATAATATTCCATTGTATATAGAAGTACCATAGGTTTTGATCCACTCACCTACCGAAGGACTTCTTGGTTGCTTCCAAGTTTTGGCAGTTATGAATAAGGCTGCTGTAAACATTTATGTGCAGGTGTTCGTGTGGACATACATTTTAAATTCATTTGGATAAATACCAAGGAGCACGACTGCTGAAGCATATGGTAAGACTATGTTTAGCTTCATAAGAAACCCCTCGACTCTCATCCATACTGGCGGCACCATGTTGTACTTCCAGCAAAGATGATTTTTGGTGTTCGTTGTTATTGTTACCCACATCCCTTAATGGTTCTTGCTCTTGGTTGGTGTGCCCTGGGAAGGAAAAGTGCAGATGGACCACTGACAACCAGCAGAATCTTATTTTTATGTTCCTTCAATTCAGCCTTCAATCGACTAGCCCTCTAGAGAATGAATTTGGACTGAACCGAGGCAAAAGCTGCTTGGGTTTGGGTTCAGGCTGCCAGAATTCATTTTCCATAGAGATTAAAGTATATTAAGAAAGCCAGGATTTGAATACTCCCCAAAATAAAACTCACAGTGCTGCACCTAGGGTACCAATCACTTAAGTGATAATATTTTTTTCTACTACACTTCCTGTGCTATTGATACTTGGATACATTTCAATGTTTGGGACCCTCTGTTCCACAGAAATCTGTTTACTTTTCAGATAAGGGAAGGTGGTAAAGGACTCTTCCTGAAAGTTTGAATCTGGAACTCAGAATTTAAAAATATCAGCTTCCTTGAGAATATTCAGAGTTGTTTTTTATTGGTAGAATTTCTAAATTAAAATGACCCTTACCAGATACAGTCGCAACAGAAATGAATACGTACGTTCACCAAAAGATGTATAAGACAGTGTTCTCAGATGACTGTGTGTAATCCACAGTGAGCAACAATCCTGATGTCCACCAACGGTAGGATGGATAAATCAAATGTGGTATGTTCATACAATGGAATCCTCTGTGGCAACAGGAATGACTGAACTACAAACACACAATGCAAATGGATACAATTCTGTTTTAATTACTATGGCTTCATTCTATACATCTTCCAGGACAAACCGACCCTCATTATTCTTCTTTATGGATAAAAGTATAAAGTAGGCAGTTAACTATCTTAGTACACTTTAGTCCTTGGCGTTTGCGCTGTCTCTGGCCATGTCTGTGTGTGTGCTATGCATGACTTATTTTGCTGGGTGTTGGGGATATAAAGGAGTTTAACACAAAATACCAGCTCTGGTGGGCTTTACGCTCCTGAGCAAAAAAGACATATTGTCAGAAGAGTAAAGAATTGCATGTGGTAAAGCACACAGCAAAACAATGATAAGAAAGATGTGTCATAAGGCAATGGCCTTTTGTCAAAGTACTAAGTACAATGAGTTCAACATAAAAATCCCTATACATTGGAATGCTCTGGTTTCGCTCCTCAGATAACGATGAACTTGAAAAATAGTTTGGGTGGAGCGTCCTAGAATTTGGGGGGCTTTACACAATATCATTTATATTCATGGGTTAGTAATGAGACCTAACTAGTAAGGGCGTAAGCTTGAAAAGTGAGAAATAATATTTGAAAGGTGGGTTGGTATTGGATTACTTAAAGGCTTTATTCACTGTATTAGTTTTCTTTTGGGGCTGTAAGAGTGCCAAGAACTTAGTGCCTTAAAACAACACAGATTTATTGTCTCATAGTCCTGGAGGTCAGAAGTCTGAAATGAGTCTCACCGGGCTAGAATCAAGGTCGCAGCAGTGCTGTATCATATTCTGGAGACTTTAGGGGAGAATCCATTTTCTTGCCTTTTCCACCTTCTAGAAGTTTCTTACATTTTCTGACTATGGCTCCTGACGTCATCAAGGCCAGCAATGTCTTCTGGCATCATTCTGAAATCATTCATTCCAACACTGACTTTTCTGCCTCCCTCTTCCACATTTAATGATCCCATCTATATTATCCAGGATAATTTCCTTATTTTTAGGTCAGCTGATTAACAGCCTTAATTCCATCTGAAACCTTAATTCTTCCTTGCCACGGGTGTGATGGTTAGTTTTATGTGTCAGCTTGGGCTGGCTATCGTACCCTGTTATTTAATCAAAACACTATTCGAGGGAAGGGGGAAAACAAATGTTACAGAGAGGGAGGGAGGCAAACCATAACAGACTCTTGGATACTGAGGGCTGGTGGGGGGTGGGGGAGAGGGGAAAGTGGGTGATGGGCCTTGAGGAGGGCACCTGCTGGGATGAGCACTGGGTGTTGTATGGAAACCAATTTGTCAATAAATTATATTAAAAAAAAAACACTATTCAAGGTGTTGCTGTGAAGGTATTTTGTGGATGTGGTTAACATCTAGAATCAGTTGATCTTACGATTACCTCAGATAATTGGGTGGGGCCTCACCCAATCAATTGAAAACGCTGAGGTTTCCCTGGAGAAGAAATGCTGCCTCACGATTGCAGTATCAACTTCAGCCTGAGAGTTTCAGACTGTTGGCCTGCCCTACAGATTTGGGACTTGCTACCCCTGACAACTGTGTGAATCAATATATAATATATACATTATAATATATATAATAATATATGCTATATATTATATATAACATATACAATAAAATTACATTAAATATATAATTATAATATGTATAATATATATATATTATATATTATATTTATATTCATGGGTTAGTATTTATATGGGTTATAATATATATATATATATATATATATATATATTTTCCTCCTGTATTAGGCAGAATAATGGACCCCAAAGACATGGCTGTACATGTATTATGTCACATCCAGCTACCAAGTTTGATTATTCTTCTACATTCAAGGAGACTTCATTGAAGAGATTTGAATGGGAAGCAACGTGGTAAAAGATTACTTTTACGATGGTGGGTCAGGTATACGGAAAGAGAGACACCAGAAAAAGGTAGAGACACATCCAGGTATGAGGCGATGTGGTTCTGGGTCAGAGTAGGTGGTCCTGCGAATGAAAAATAGAGTAAGGTTTTTCCAGGGCTTTGGAAATAAGAATGAGTATACGTGCAGTTAATTTTACACGGAGGTAAAGGGTAGGACAGAAAAAGGATTTTGAGCCAGCGTCACACTGAAAGATATTCAGCTAAGGGACAGCAACCGTGCCAGTCATTTAAACCCATAACATTTAATATAAAGAAGTGTTACCTAATATAATTTAATTTAATATAAAGAACATGTTACCTAGTGGAAGGTGGTTCACTAGCTGAAATTAAGTCCTAGGGGGTACACAGAGCAAACGCAGAAAGCAGCTACCTACAGCTGTGATGGAGGGAATGTGAACAAGAAAAGAACTTAGAAATTTAGAAGAGGGGAGCCTGGGTATCTCAGTCTTTTAAGCCTCACACTTCAGCCCGGGTCATGATCTCAGTTCACGATCTCGTGGTTTGTGAGTTCGAGCCCCATGTTGGGCTCTGTGCTGACAGCTCAGAGCCTGGAGCCTGCTTTGGATTCTGTGTCTCCTTCTCTCTCTCTGCGCCCCCCCCCCCCCCCCGCTCTCTCTGTCTCTCTGTCTCTCCCTCAAAAAGAAACAAACATGAAAAAAGAAAAAAAAAAAGAAATTTAGAAGAGATCCCAGCCCTCCACCAGTTTGGATCAGGTCCTCTTTGGTGACGGGGAAGGTAGCCTCAAAACAGGCGTCCTGCTGGTGATGGATGACACGCGCTGGGGGCCTGGGTGCAACTGGGCTGAAACTGCCCAGGTGAGCCCTGCAGAGGAGGGCACAGTCCCCGCCTCCTGTTTCGCCCGGCCAGCGCCCCCTGTTGGCAAAAACAAGCATCAAGCTAACTGGCAAAGGAGACCGGTCCACAGGGTCCGGTTCCACTGTTACCATGCAGGGTAGAGAAAAATGGATTTGGAGCCTAGGCCATCAATGAGGAACCGGCACAACCCCCATTAGATAAAACCTTGGTAATAAGATGGTAAATAATAGAGAATACTGGCGATATTTCTTTGTTCACGTGTCCTGCTTTTCACTAAAAAGTGGCAATACTGCGCCACAGTCAAATCCTTACTTTCACACACCTCTGGGGACGGAGTAGAAAACGAAAGTAGGTCGACTTTACTAAGAGAATTGGAGCCGGAAGAAGGCAAGCTGGCTAGAAGCACTTCGCGAGTCACGGGCAAAGCCGGATGCAGCTCACGGTGTAAAACCTCTTTCACCATTTCCTACGTCACTTACGCTGTTTGTGTGACGCGAGGAGGGAGCAAGTGTGAGTTGACTGAATATGTGACGAGAGGAGGAAAAAGCTGCCATGCTTTTGCCTTGACCGCCTTTCTGGTCGTTGGCGATCTGTCTGGCGACGTCTCCTCTTCTCCGAGTCAGATATTCCAACTGTCCTTAATATTGGTGTCACCTGTGCAAGCATGGGTCCCAACTCTGCTGTTCAGTGCGTGGCCTCAGCCCAAACTGCTCCCTTCTCTGAAGCACTGTTTCTATATTTGTAGAATAAAGGGGATGAGCTGGAGAGTTCTAAGAGTCTCTTGCCTCCCTCCCCTTTTTCTAGTCCTTTCCCCTTCATGAGTGGGCTTTGTTATGCATGTACGTGCCTCATAGCATGATGTCTGAACTGAGCTCCTTCATATGGGACCAGAGTGAGGCATGCCTGAGACTCCCAGGGAAGGTGTTTTCAAAGACGTTTTGGAATACCCAACACACTTTTTGAGCATATTGGATTCAGCTCTGTTTAGCTTATTTTGCCCATAATATATACAGAAAAGGAAAACAAATGGCGATAATACCGAATTGAAAATGGAGATGCCAATCGATCAGTCTCCATCATAGAGTGTACATTTTGAAGGCAGAGTCCAGATAATTTTATTCTTCTTTTCAGGCATCCAGCTCAGTGCTATGGCCATCTGTGTACTCAGGAGATACTGGGTGAAGTTAAGTGGATTATGTATGTTTCCATTTCTGGTAGTTCCATGGTTTTTTAAAAAGACTATTTAGTGTAGAAGTTAGATGGTGTTTTGGCTTTGAGCCTCATAACTTTTGTAACTTGACGGAAGTCACCATAAACTCTAGATCATATGTGTTAATTTTCAGATTCAAAACTTCTATTTTACTCCATACAACTAAAAGGAGTAGGGTTTGATTCAACTCATAGGTTCCACAAGCAATTAATGGACATTGATTCAACTCACAGGCTCCACAAGCAATTAATGGACAATGCAGAGTACCGATCTGTAAATTGTAAGAAGGAAAGTATTGGTTGGACAGTCAGGTCACAGAATGTCTACGATGTGCATAATCCCCTTTGGAGGGAATCCTCTGCCCACAGTCACTGGTGAGAGGGGAGGCTGGTGGGCACGGCATGATCATATCCCCACTTCCCACCCTGCTCCTTTTATGGGCCAAGAATGGGAATTTGACCCAAGGACTGCCATTCAAGGCTGGCCAAACTTTCCCTCATCCCCCGCTCAGGTTGGCTGATCAGTTTCTCTCTTTTGAAAATTTAGTTTTGAAATATAGGAAAAGTTGGCTGAAACCAAAAGATTATTATGAAGAAAGAGGTAAGAGAAACCCATGATATTCTGCATTCCAGGTAAAGTCAAGAGGGAGTAGCAGATACGGTGAGTCAAGAGAAGTCCAGTGGTAGAGAAAGGACATACAGAGTAAATACAAAGAACCAGCCAGTGGTCCGGAGGGAAGAGAAACGGACATGTAGAGAGCCACTTGGAACTGAGCAGAGGTCCCAAGATTCAAAGCATCCCCCAAAACGTGATGGTACAGCTGTGCTGTATCTGCTATAAATACTATAAAAGCTGCACTTAGCAGAACTCCAGTGTTAAATCTTGCTACACAGCTGATACTTGGAGGAACCAGATAAATGTGGTGTCTCTCTTTTTCTCCTCCTTTTGCTCAATCCTATCTCACATATACTTACAAGGTATATATGAAGTTTAATATGTATATGTGTTTGGGGCCTCTGGGTGACTCAGTCAGTTAAGTGTCTGACTCTTGGTTTTGGCTCAGGTACACGATAGCAGAATCCGTAAGTTCAAGCCCTGAATGGGGCTCTGCGATGACGGTGCAGAGCCTGCTTGGGATTTTCTCTCTCTCCCTCTCTCTCTGCCCCTCTCCCACTTTCTCGCTGTCTCTCAAAATAAATAAACTTAAAAAATATGTTTTAATATTATAAATCCAATAATTTATAAGGCATACACATCACATGTAATATTTAATTTATGCTGGGATCCAATTATGTGATTAAATTATATAACCTCTCTATTTTGTTACAGTATGTCCTTTTGGAATGTTAGTCTCCATATAATGTTTAACATATAAAGAACTGTGTTAATCACTCTCTGTTTCTCTAGGACAAGAGAGAGGGGATGGGCCAATGCTGGAAGGACAGTCCACCGTTCAGACAGAAGGAAATACACACCGAATGGAAAATGAAGACACAGAGATCAACATCCAAATCCTAAAAGCAGTAACAGTGCAGTGCTCAGTAAACGGCTTGGTAAAAAATTTCATTTTATCTCCTGGATCAACATCAAATCCACCAGATGGGGCTCTAATATTCTTTTAGTTCAATGACAGAAAATTCCAAGCATTTACTATTATCTTTAGAGACAGAAAATATATTTCCCATATTAAAAGAATTTGCTTGAGATAGGGCTGTGCCTTAATAAGCATTATCATTGTTTAGTATCTTTTAATGCTATACGGTGATTTATATAGAAAGTGGCCACTTTGCTGAGAATCCAGGCATCCAAATAGTTGAATTAAATCAATTCAAGTAATTCTGAGTTAAATCCTTTTGCAAATGTTCTTTTAAGGAAATAAGGACATATTTCACACACAAATAGATGCATATTGCTACAGGACTGTTCTGTCTTTGGAGTCACTGACATAATTTAAAATGTGAATTGTTTAAAATTATATTAAATCATTGTGAAATTTGTCACAGCTGCAATATACTCAGCCCAATCCAGCTATTTTGACAGGTTGTGCTTTAAGAGTTAGAAATTGAGGTGTTTTTTTTTTTTTTTTTAGGGCAGGGATGTGTGTTCTCCAAAGAAAACATTTTGCTTCTATTTTTCTGAGGTTTAGATTTGGAAATCTGAGTCTCATCTTGGACTCCTTTCTCCGTGACTCATAACTTTTGTTCAGTCTGGAAAGAATGCCAGCTTGGGAACTACATCTGAATTTTGATTGAGAGAGTGGGTGGGTCAAAATCACAGACTTGAGACTGAGCTGGGTCGGGCCCATAATGTCATCCAGTGGAAAAGTCCTGAGTTAGAACCAGGAGCCAGGCTTTAATGATGTCTCAGGTCAGCCTGTCATGAAGGACCACCACCACCGGTAATGAAGGTGATTTCTAACACTCACGCGAAGTGTCTATGTGTTGACCATTTTGTCCTCCTTCCATTGGCCTCCCGGGCCTGGCTGAGGCTCCCTTTGGGAAAGACAGTTCTCCAGAGAAGGTGGTAGCTGAGGTCCCAGCAGCCGACATGCACAGGAGCTGGGGGATGGGTGCACATCTGTCCTTCTTGTTGCCCGGGTCACCAGCTGCACAGCCCCATGTAGACTCACTTGGCAACGATACCTCCTGGAGCTGAGCAACGCCACAGCCCTATTTGTACTAATCTTCCTAAAAGGGAAAGTTTTGTATATTGTAAAGATTAGTGAACTTTTATTTCCAGGAAAACTGGAAGTACATAAACAGTCTAAATTGGCCCCAGTGGAGTTAGTCACCTTCCTGCCCACCAACCCCCCCCGCCCCAACCACATTTGTAGCTAAAACATGAAAAGTATCAAATAGACATGCTTGCTTAAGCCATTAGATGTATTTGGTGCTGTGGCCAGCAATGGCAAGGATTTCTGAGGAGGCTACGGGGGTTAGAACCCACAGCAACACCCTGCATCCCCGTCTTTGGAGTGGGGCTGGCTCAATCTACTGCTGGTTAGAGGCCAGCCAGGAAAGCAAAAAGCAAGTTCTGGAAGGCATGATGAAAACTAGTGTCAAGTGTCTCTTAAGAGGCTGGAGGCTCTGGGAGAAATACCTTCCAGGGATTCTCTCTTGTGTGTCCACCATCAGAGCTGGCAGGCATCATCATCAAATCCAGTTTTGTACAAGTGAAGACATGACTTGCCCCAGGCCATGCTGCATCGACAGTAGAGAGGCATTCAGCACTCTTGGGCTTGATTTGGGAAATAAGAGGGCGCTCACGAGCAATGAAGAGTGGAGGAACAGACAGCACTCGGAGATCTTCCAAGAAGGCAGACTACCTCAGGGAACTCATCAGGGAATCACATTTATTGAGTACTTATTATGTACCAGCCTCTGACACACATAGAGTCCTGGGTAGTGAGGAAGGACATAGGTTTTGGGATCAGATGACCAGAATTCACATCCGGAGTCAGCCATTTCCCAGGCGAACAGGTCCTCTTGAAACCTATACACTTCAGTTTTTACCCTTCACAGTGGAAATACTTGTCCCTGTGTCACAGAGCATTTCAAAAGATCAACTGACATCACTTGCATAAAGTGCTTATTTTACAGGTAGGAGGGAACTACTTCTCAAAGGCACCAAGTGGGTGCAGGTGTAAAGGGAATACTGGTACAGGTCTCTCTGACTTCTGGCCCCTCTGACTGAATACCCCGCAGGGATGAAGCAGAGACTAGGTTGAAGGGGCGGGCTCATGTCTTGCAATAGCTCCACCCCTCTGGCATCATCAGCAAGGGCTCTTCTCCGGCTGTTGACTCTGCTTTTTGATCGTGCCAAACTCTCCCCAGCCTTAGAGTGTTGGCCTTGGTTTGAATGCAGTTTGGGATTCCATTGCCCTGGCCACTGCTGGACTCACTCCCTCACCCTCTTTACGTTCTTGCTGAGATTTTTACCTTCTTGTGAGGCCTCTCCCGCACAGCCTGACCACCAGTGTAATTCCCAGTACGCTTTTTCTTCTTTCCAAATGCTCCAAGAGGGCAAGGATCTGCGTCTGTTTTCTCCCCCCACCGCTGATGCATGCCCAGTGCCTAGAATGGTGCCTGAGACTTAGTAACCAGTTAATAGACGTCTGATGAATGAATGTTGAATGAATGAGCAGATGCAGAGGGAGGGCTGAAGGAAGGCAAGAGAAGGATAAGGCCTCAACCAGGAGTTTTGAGTACTGAATTTTGAGCCTAAAGGTAGCAGGGTGGTATAAAGCTCAGTTACTTACGCTATAGCTCAAGGTCAGATTGACCAGGGGCAAGCTTGAATTTCTGTAGAGTTGTGTAATATTGAACTAGGACTTCTTGCCCCCGTGTGGGTCAGGGCTAGTTGCAGGTTTCGGACATCAGCCTGCATCTTTTCCTTCAGCCCGTAAGTCAACAATAAAGTAAGTGACGTATTCCCAGTAAACAGAACACGCAATATTTTGTTTAATGTGTAGTTGGCTGCAATTGCATACGTAGGCCAAAAATAGCAAACAGAGACAGGCTGGGTCTCGTGAGAAGCGTTTGTTTTAATTCTCACTTACCAATGCTGTTTAATTTGATGGGAGTGAACAATGTACATTTCACGAATTAATACATAACTGGAAACCGTCATTGACTGCCACCATGTCTGCAGCTGTTTTGATGGGCCTTATCGATTAGGTTCTGGGCTGCAGCCTGGCTGATCCATCTTAGTTGCCACGTGTTCCCTGAGCCTCAGTTTTTTTTGCCTGTAAAGTGGGTTTAATAATTAGCTCAAGGGGTTATTCAGAGATCAAAGTACTGTTTGTGCCAGTTTTTAAGTTTTCTTTACAAGTTATAGTAGGGGCGCCTGGGTGGCTCAGTCGGTTAAGCATCCAACTCTTGATTTCAGCTCAGGTCACGATCTTATGGTTCGTGGGTTCAAGCCCCGGATCGGGCTCTATGCTGACAGTGAGGAGCCTGCTTGGGATTCTCTCTCTCTCCTTCTTTCTCTGTTCCTCCCCCGCTTGTACTCTCTCTCTCCCTCTCTCTCTCTATCAAAATATATAAATAAACTTAAAAAAAAAAACAAACATAAAAGCATGTAACATAAAATCTGCCATTTCAACCATTTTTAAGTGTACAGCTCAGTAGCGTTAAATATATTCACACTGTTGTGGAACATCTTCGGAACTTTCTCATCTTGCAAAACTGAAACTCGGTCCCCATTAAATAACAGCTCCCATTTCTCCTTCCCCCAGCCCCTGGCAACCACCATCTGCTTTTAGTCTCTATAAATTTGATTACTTTAGATATCTAATATTAGTGGAATCACACAGTGTTTGTCTTTTCAAGACGGGTTTAGTTCACTGAGCATACCGTCGTCAAGCTTCATCCGTGTTGTAGCACGTCGTGGGATTTCCCTCCTTTCTAAGGCTGGGTAATAACCCATTGTATGTATACACCGGGTTTGATTTATCTGCTCCTCTGTTGATAGACATTTGGGTTGCTTCCACCTTTTGGTGGTTGTGCCCAGAGCTGCTATGAATGTGGCATACAAATGTCTCCTTGAGACCCTACTCTCATACTCCTTTGGGGGCATCCCCAGCAGCGGCATTGCTGGGTCATAAGGTAGTTCTATCGTCAGTTTTGTTGAGGAACTACCTGCTGGTTTCCATAGTGCTTGCATTATTGTGTATTCCCACCAACAGTGCACAAGGTTTTAATTTCTTCACATCCTCACCAGCGCTTACTTTCTCTCTTTAAGATAATAGTTTTTGTTTGTGCCGGTTTTAGAAATCATGCTAAGTTATTAGCGTGAGATAATTCTAAAAGGAGTGCAGATGTTTGCACAAGCTTATTTTATAAAAATATAAACGTAGGGGAGCCTGGGTGGCTCAGTCAGTTAAGCATCTGACTCGTGGTTTGGGCTCAGGTCATGCATGATCTCATGGTTTGTGAGTTCAAGTCCTTCATTGGGCTCTGTGCTGACAGTGTGGAGCCTGCTTGGAATTCTCTCTCTCCTTTCTCTCTGCCCCTCCCCTGCTTTCTCTCTCTCTTTAAAAATAAATGAATAAACTTAAAAAATATATAAATGTAAAGCACGTATTTATATCAGCATAAATACATAGATAAAAAACAGGATGAGTGTTAAGGCAAATTGGGTTGGGGGCCATAACACGCGTGTTTGTAACATCATCAACTAATATATATGAAGTGCTTGTGATATATGGGGTAAAGCATTATGGGGTGCTGTAATCATAACAAATTAAAAGTTATAACAAATTCCATGTTTATGTAAAAAAAAATTACACCGATTCAAAATCATATCGAGCAAACAGCAAGTCTTCAGTATGCTCTATACTTACTCCCCACTCTTGTTACCCTTTCAAAACTCTACTTCACCATAGTAGCCGTTGAACAAAACTTTGCTCTACCCTTTTAGATATCTGCTATGCATATATCTATATCCATGTTCCTTCCCGACCCCCCCCTTTTGGTTAGATGTTACTATACATAGTTTTCATTAAGAGTTCAATTGATTTATTTAAAATATTTCCCTTCAGCTTTATTGGTATATAATTGACATATAACGCTGTGTAAGTTTAAGTTGTATAATGTGATGACTTGGTGTGCGTACGTATTGTGAACTGCTTGCTACATAAGGTGAGTTGACACATGTATTACCTCCCATGGTTACCGTTGTGTGTGTATGTATGGGTGTGTGTGTGTGTGTGTGTGTGTGTGTGTGTGGTAAGAACATTTAAGATCAAATGTCTTAGCAAATTGCAAGTATACACTATTGCGTTGTTAATGATGGGTCGCCGTGCTGCACGTCACATCCCCAGAACTTATTTATCTTACAACTGGAAGTCTGTGCCCCACGACCAGCATCTCCCCATTTTTCCCATCCCCCCCACCCCCACCCTGGCTATCACCATTCTACTCTTTAGGTTTGGCTTTGGGAGATCCCACATATAAGTGAGATCATACAATATTTGTCTTTCTTTGTCTGACTTAATCATTAAATTTAAAATGTGAGTATTTTATCCACTTGAAATGATTTCTTGGTGGCCGCAGTGGTTGTCTCTGTTATATCCAACGTAAAAGTATTATTGCAGATGGGACTATTCACGTTAGCATTTGACTTTATACGGTTGCTGAAATCTTGTGAAAGGGTCACACCTTCCTGTGAGAAGTCGTGACATGCCTTGACAATCGAGAGCAGTCAGACAGAATGGTCCTCCAAGAGTCATTTCCAGCATCTTTTTTTTTTTTTTTTTAAAGTTTCTTTATTTATCTTGGGGGGGGTGCAGAAAGAGAGGGACAGAGAATTCTAAGCAGGCTGTGTGCAGTCAGCACAGAGCCCGACGCAAGGTCACATGAACTGTGAGATCATGACCTGAGCTGACAACAAGAGTCTGATGCTCCACCAACTGAGCCACCCAGGCCATCCAAAACCTTTTGTTTTTTATCATGGGGAGTGGTTAGGATAGGTTGTTTCCTGCCAGACGTGCAGTTCTTGTTTTAGTGAGTACTGTGGTTAAAAGTTTAAGTTTAGGGGTAGAGTTAGGGTTCAAGTGTTGGTTCTCTTTAATGTGTTTGGATCACATTTTCATTCATTCATTCATTCATTCATTCATAAGTGCCTGCTATGTACAGGGCACTGTTTGTTGCTCTGAAAAGCAACCGTAAAGAGGAGCATAGAAGTAAAATCTCTTTACCCGTAGGCCTTACATGCTAGTATGGGGAGACAAACTATAAACATAATACAAATTCATTTTTAAACTGTAAAACAGTATTTGAATGCCACTTTTCATGTTTGACTCTGGCTTTGATGGAGGCTTCTGTCTTCCTGGCACAGCATAAAAGCAATATCTCCCGCACATGCTTCATTCACCTCTTGGGTTAGCAATGCTTCATCGCACTGTGTCGAAACCGGCCTCTGCTTTACTTGACTATGGCAAAAATAATCATGTCACTATTTAGTTTTCTGATATGACTAGAAAACTGATTATAAAATATCAGATTCATGATCTAGCGTGTACCTTTGTAATTCTATGAATTCTCTGGCATTTCAGCTGTTTTTTGAAAAATGGGTAGCAAGGTAATTCCAAATAAAAATGCATTTTTATGGCAAAAGTTGATTGAGTCTCCCTGATTAGTCATTGAGGTTGCTTCCATTTAAATCAAACCTATTGCAAAATGCACGAAAATTCTTTGAAGAAATGTAAAATGCAATACACAAATACAAAGTGTTGTCAAGGGTTTTAATAAAGAATTTGACTCTATTTTTTGATGTACGACTGCCGGCAGCCCTTAAGCCTCACCCTCTCTCTTCCTCTTGTGCCTTATATTTAGGCAAGCTGATAAGAAAGCCTGGGTGCTACATCCTTTGGCACTGGAAGAAGGTTCAAACTGGGCCAGCACAACCCTGCTCCCAACCACAATAAAAACTCAATCTCCTTTCCCTGCTCTCAGGCCACTTTTCAGACCAGCTTGGGAATCCTATTTTGCTCTCCCCAGAAAGCCTTATGATGTGAGTAATAAACCTTTTTATACTCTCTTGGGCATGCGTGCAGGTGTGTGTGTGTGTGTGTGTGTGTGTGAGATCATTAACCTTGATGACTCAATCAAATCTTGAGTCAGAGTCCCTCTGATTCTAAAGAGCGGCCACAAGAAGAATGGTTTTCCAGAAAACATCAGGGGAAACACCCTTCCCCTTGTTTATACCTTTTGACCATCAGTAAATATTTTGCTCAGTTGGTTTATTTAAAACAACCCTGGTGGAACAATAGTTATTAGCAACATCCAGTTGTCTGTCAGAGCTTGTCTGGTCAGCCCCAACCAGTTCTGGAACCAGCCCTGAACCTCCAGAGATCAGGAATCAGGAGTGTCTTGGTACCGTTGTGTTTGGCTGAGCCATGGACACACATGTATCTGAGTCCCAGCCTTCTCTTTCGTCCTACTGAGATGATCCAATCTATACTCTGTCTCAGTCTCTCTTCTGAGCCAAGAGTCTTGACCTAAACCTTACTTCTATTGAGGAAGAGAACCTTAACATTTTCCCCAGCTGTGCACTGCTCTGTTGTTCTCAGCACTGACCAGATAGACTGTTGATGGGACTGATTGCCTAAGACCTGACCAGCTGTTGAGGTGCCACCATTCAGATAAAACATCCCCAGATACTGATCTCTGCCCCAAGCAAGCAGATTTTTCATGCTCCTTTGGACACAGTGGGCTGGCCTTTTTAGTTCTCTTAGGCAGGGATTGGCCCTGCAGCATTGGCAATCTCCCCAGCCCCATCATTTTCAGGCTTGGTTTTTATATTCATCCTTCTCTTACATCCCCGACGCCTCACCCCTTTGAATGCATCCATAAACAAACATACATTCATTCTAGATGTGTTACTTTTGTCTTAGTATGCCTTATGGCCAAGAATGCCAAGTATTTTACATATGAATTAAAGTTTTGTGTTTTCCTTGACTAATTTCTTTTTTTTTAAAGTTTATTTATTTATTTTGAAAGATACAGAGACAGCGCGAATGGGAGACGGGCAGAGAGAGAGGAGACAGAGAATTCCAAGCAGACTCCATGCTGCTAGCACAGAGCCCGATGTGGGGCTTGAACTCACGAAATGGTGAGATCATGGCCTGAACAGAAACCAAAAGTCTGATGCTTAACTGACTGAGTTACCCAGGTGCCTCTCCTTGACTAATTTCTTATGTCATGATTCTACATTATGTTTATTTACAAAATTGGTCAGAGAATTACCAACATTTCTTTTCTAGTCATATTTGCCTCTATATGTTGCTATTAACTATCCTGTGAGAACTTCTAGACCTTTTTTTTTAAGTTTTTTTAAATGTTTATTTATTTTTGAGAGAGAGAGACAAGAGTGTGCGTGGGGGAGGGACAGAGAGAGAGAGAGAGAGAGAGATACACAGAATCTGAAGCAGGCTGCAGGGTCTGAGCTGTCAGCACAGAGCCTGATGCGGGGCTCGAACTCACGAACCGTGAGATCATGACCTGAGTCCAAGTCGGACGCTTAACCAACTGAGCCACCCAGGTGCCCCTAGACCTTTTTGTTTAGTGCATACAGGTGAGACTGACCTCAGGAGGGCCATAGTATATCAGAACTTCTCAAAGTCCCAAATATTCCCCAAATGCCATAAAGGATGCCTTTAGGGCTTCGTCTCTTGTGTTAGATATATATTGCTGTGTAACGCAATATTACCTCATAACTTTGTGGCTTCCAGAGATAAACCCTCGTTATCTTGTACAGTTTCTGTTGGCCAGGTACTCAGGGCAGGCTAGCTGAGTGTTTCAGGTTGACGGTCACTCATGAGGATGCAGTCAGGACATTGACCAGGGCTGTGGTCACCTTAGGTACTGGACTATGGGTTGAGGATCCTCTTCTAGGACGGCTCACCCACATGGCTATTGGCAGGAGGACTCAGTTCCTTGCCACGTGGACCTCTCTCCACAGGCTTCCTGAGTGTCCTCAAGACATCGCAAAAGCGGCTGGCTTTTCCCACCCACTGGGGGTGATCCAAAAGCAAGCAAGATGGCAGCGGCCCTCTGTTACAACCTAGCCTCAGAAGTCACTCTCCGCCATTTTCGCAATATCCTGTTGCTTCCACAGGTCAGCCCTGGTTGGTGTGTGAGGGGAGGACACAAAGGCATGCACGTCAGGAAGTGGGGATCCACGGAGACATCCCGGGAACGGACTACACACCACTTTCGCTCCCGATTGGATCAATTTAGATACCAAACTCTAGACCATCCAGCTCTTCTTTTTTCTCCACTCGTCCCATGGACTGGCTGCTGAGTGGTTTGAAGATTAGCTGCTCTTGATTTGCCAGTCAGTTGCAGTGAGTGTGTGTGAGGGGGTGTCTTGTGGTATAAACCTACCTGTTGTAGGTGATGGATGGAATACCACAGGGCTCCTTTCTAAAGAGAGGGTAGAGATGAGGCCACCCGTGAAGGACATCTTCCAGATTCACTTGATTTCAACAGAAACTCCGAGAAGGGAGAAAATAAGACAAAGGGGATGGGAAAGAGAAGCAAACTAGGTTTCTCAGTACCCCAGCCTACCCCCAGACACCTTTACTTTTCCACTAGGTGGCTGTCAGGATTGCAGCTCTGGGATACGGCCAGCAGAGGGCAGGCTTCTGTGAGCCGGAGACTGCCAGCTAACGTCTTCAGATTAAAGGACCAGCAGAATCAGAGTATTTCTGAGTTACAAGTAACCGGAAAAAAAAAATCATTTATTAAGACCTCCTTATTTCACAGATAATAAAAAGAAGGCTCACGGAAGAGAAAGCAGCTTCCGACAAGGACTGTCAGCCTTCAAGTGGCATAGTTGGGATCTGAACTGGTTCCTTGACCATTTTTCCTTTGATTATTCTAAAATTCTTCCCTTTTAGTTAGAATCGCTTGAAAAATGGCCCTTTACATTTTCGGCAAATGTAAAGGATCAGGCATATTTCATTACTTCTCAAATTTGAGCAAAAAGGATAATAAAATTTTTGAGATTTTAATTTTTGACTTAAATCATTTTTATATTGTTTTACTGATACTCATACCAACATAAAACTAGGATTAAAAGCCCTTATATTTATAGCTCTTGTAAAATGATTCATTAAAATCAAATTATATAGTTAATACAAATAAAAATTTAAAAACTAAGTTGACAACATTAACTGGGTGTGGGATACCTTGTCATTTCTTGAGTTTGGCTAGAATAGAATTGTTATTTACTACCTGAATGTGGTAACAAGGTTGCTCTGCCTATCCCCCCATGGGCTGTGTGGTTAATCAATTTCCCCACCCCCTCCTTTTTCCTATTTAAAGTGGGACAAACCTTTATTTGCATAGTGGGCCATTTTAGCCTTAGTGTCTTCTCGTTTAGTGAAAATGCTTCCTTTATGGATTAATATCACTTCTTTTCTCATTAGCTTGGATGGGTCTACTTTTCTCCAACATAACCAATCATGACTGCAAACATGGGCAACTAAATCTGGGAAGATAATTGGTTATAGGTTATAAGGTGATTACCCAGAGGTTATATTTATATTAATAAGAGCATAGAAATGAAAACATACTCCAAAAAAAAAAAAAATCAGAGAACTTGCCACTCCCTGAAAATGTGAATACAAACCCTTGAGTGTCCTCATGCTGGAATTAGAGGAGACATTGCATAATGTAGTTTGTTTTTAGTCCTGATGGTATGTTCTAGACATGGGTTTGTCTGGAGTTATCAAGAGTTACCTTGAGTTATCAAGAGTTATCTTGATTTCAAAGGAAATGAGAAGAACCATGAACATTTGTTCAGTTATCGATGACAATGTCTCAGTTGCAGAACTAGTTAATGAACGCACAGAGAAGAACACAGGCATCATTTGCCTTTTCTTGCGACACGCAGATGAAAGGTGGGCCCTGAGAGAAGTGCCCAAGTGGGGGCAGAAGGCTGGGTCTCCGGGACAGTTCAATGGTGGGCTCTGTTCTGTTCCTGGGCACTTGCTTTGACCTTGTGAGGTACCTGAATACCCGTAAGGTGCGACTACAACCCGATGCTGTGAGTGACCTGTGCTCCAGACATGAGGAGCTGCAGCTGACAAATGAAAGCGATGCCTTTGGGAATAATCGAAACATAAGAGGGTCCTGCCAGAACAGTCTCGCAAAACTTACTTGGCTTAGGCATATTTTTGGTTTAAAAACATCAGTGCTGCTCTATTTTCTGAGATTGGGGAGCAGCACTCCACAACCAGGGCCACATGTCAAGAGAGGAGTCCGTGACTAACCCTGTCAACATTGCCCCTTCTGTTTGCCACTTCTACGAACCAGTGGGAGGAAGCAGGAACACATTGTTCCCATTCCACTGCAGTTTACGGAGAGAGAAAAGAGGCAAATGAGAGGTTTAGACTGAATTAATTAAGCCCAACACATTTCAGTGGAAAATTTAAAGGTGTGAATGTTTGAGAAGTTTAGATGAACATTTTCTATTCACACCCCCATCTCCACCTGTTGAAATATGTCTCCTCCTTTTAGGCTTCTCTCCAGAGCTACTTTTCCCTGGAGACTTTCTGGATTCCCATAAGATGGGGTTCAGCCACCCCCAAGGCTCATGGCCATTTTGTTGGGGGGGGGCTGCTTAACACATTGCTTTGTCCAAGGTTATACATTTCCTTCAAGACAAGTTATCCTCAGAGGGCTTTGTAGATGGTATGAACTTGATAAGAGCTGGTTAGTGCACAGAACGTTCTGAATAACAACCAAACTTTTCCAGTGTAATGGCTTTGCCAGGGCTACTTTAGTTTTCTTAGTCAGGTTCAAGACCAAAATATCCCACATGGTGGTGGGCTCATAGAAAAAGCAAAAGAGAGAATGGAGAGCTTCAACCTTAGCCTCATCATCAAGATGCAGTCAGACAGCTGCTTCCAAGAACAGTCAAAATCCTGCTAGGGAAGCTGAAAGCTTACTTTAATTTCAGGAGGAAAGTGTGCCTTGGTAAGAACACACGGAATCCTTGATGGTGGGCACGGAAGTGCTGATTTTCCCCTCTTCATCACTAACATGTTGAACTGAGAAGGAATCCCTCCTGCCTGACCAGGTTCATTCTTGGCTTTGCTTGCTTTTTGTATGGGATCCTTCCTGGTGATAGCCTCTCCCCTGGGAACAGTGGTTGGCAGTGAGGCTCACGGCAGAAAAATCTCTGAGAGGGAAGGCACGTGACAGGAGAGTAAGAATCCCGGCATGTAATCACTTAGGGACTAACAAGAAATGAAATAGTTGCTCGGTCCAAGTTACAGAGATATAAATGATTGTTACTCTCTGATTCCCCTACTCTTTCTGCCTCCTCCTCATTGCTGACCTTACAGGACTGTGAATGGACTTAATCAAGGCTCTTGATTGTAGGAGAAGTCTGTGATTAAGATTTAATAGTAAATCATGGCTAAGGAACTGCTTGCCATCAGACGCTGGGCCTGCCAAGGTTAGCGTTAGATGTATGGTGCTGGCTTTGTACATGTGATGAAGGATGGGTAAGTGATTTTCTTGGGTAGGAGTGGAGAAAGGGAGGAAGGAGAAGAAGGAAGTGCCCAAATATAGACTCACCAATATTTAATTTTAACAATGTTTGGAACCTTTAGAGCTCACAGGGTTTAACCTCCCATCTGATTATCTGACTGATTCATTCATTCATTCAACTAATATTTACAAGTGTTTACCATGTGCAGTGGATACAATAGTGAACAAATCAGATAAAACAAAACAAAATAAAAATAACCCTACCTACACAGAGTTTACATCTAGTAAAGGAGGACCAATAATAAGCATATGCACAATTAAGTTATGCACTATAGTAGAAACTGATATGTGCTGTGGAAAAAAAAATGAAATAGGGAGGGAGCTAGGGTTAGTGGGGTGAATGTGAGCAGTGTTGTTTTAAATAGAGTGGTCCTCCTTGACAAGGGGTTACATCACATTTGTTGAACACATATCAAGGAACTCACTACTTCTTAAAGGAGTCTCTTTCATTTTTAGAGTGACTTCCTTTTTCATGTATTGAGTGTCTTTTTTAATATATTGAGTTTAATCTGCATTTCTGAAAAATAAAAACAAAATGAAAGAAGTAAAAAAGAATCCATAAAAATGTAGCTAAAGAGAAAAAAAGAAACAGAGTCAATAGGACACACGGAGCAAATGGCGAGATAACAGATTTAAGTATAACTGTATAAATAATCACATTAAATATAAATGGTCTAAACACTCAATTAAAAAGCAGATATTTTTAGATTCGATTTAAAAAAGACCCAATTTTACACTGCTCATAAGAAACACACTTTAAACCCATTTTAAATATAAAAACACAAACACGTTTAAACTAAGTGTGGAAAAGGATAGAGCATGTTAACATTAACCTGAAGGAAGAAGTGGCTACAATATCTGACAAAGCAGATTTTGAGCAAAAAAAGATAACAGAGATAGAGAGCTGTCATTTCATAATGGAAAGGGGTCAAAAGAAACTATAGAATAATATTCCTTATGGATGCAAAAAAATTCAGGACGAAGTTTTAGCAAATAAAATCCATCAATACACAAAAGGAGATTTATCTAGGTGGAGTTGATCCAATGAATGCAAGCTTGGTTTAACATATGAAAGTCAATGTCATTTACCATATTAACAAAATAATAAAAGACAAACCATCTTATCATCTCAGTAGGTGCAGAAGAAGCACTTAATGAAATTCAACATTCATTCCTGATATGAACTCCCAGAAAACTAAGATTAGAAAGGAACTTTCTTAACATGATAGAAGGCATCTGTGAAAAATCTATAGCTAACATTCTTAACAGTGAAAGACTCAATGTTTTCTCCCTAAGATCAGGAATAATGCAAGGAGGTCTGCTTTCATCACTTGTATTCAACATTATGCTGGAAGTCTAGGCAGTGTAGCTGGTAAGAAAAAGAAATAAATGGAATCCAGATTGTGAGGGAAGAAGTAAAAATGTATTTGCCTATGATATAATCATTTGTGAAGGAAATTTGATGAAATGTACAAAAGAGCTACTAGGTTAATCAGTGTGATTAGGAAAATTTCATAGTACAAGGTCAATATATGAAAATTAATTGCATTTCTATAAACTAGGAATGAATAATCCAAAAATGAAGTATAATATGAATAAGCACTGAAAACATAAAATACTTAGGGATAAATCTGCCAAAAGATACACAATGCATGTATACTGAAAGCTATAAGACACAGTTGGGAGAAATGAAAGAATACCTGAATAAATGTGTTTATGGGTCAGAAGATAAAATATTGTTAACATGTCAGTTCTCCCCAAATTGATCTAGGGATTCAGCACAGTTTCAAAGAAATTCCAGCAGGAATTTTTGTACAAATACAAAACCTAATTTTACAATTCTTATGGAAATGCAAGGAACCTAAAATAGGCAAGGGGACTTTGACAAAGAACAAAAAGTACTAGCTGATTCAAAAATTATTACAATATTTTTAGTAATAAAGATAATATAGTGTTACAGTAAAGAGAGACGTATCAAAGAAATAGAATAGAAAATCCAGAAATAGATCTATCTATCTATCTATCTATCGACTTTTAGTTTGCAATAAAAGATCAAACCTGTATCAGAGGAGAAAGGATAACTTGGTAAGAGCACTTAACAGGAGATCTACCCTCTCAACCAGTTTTTAAGTATATGGCACTGGTATCGTTAACTGTAGGCACTCTGGCACTATGTTTGCACAGCAGTTCTCTAGAACTTACTCATCTTGCATACACAAAACTATACCTATTGAAGAAGCCTGCATGCCCCCCCTCCCCAGCCCCTGACAACCACTATTCTATTCTCTGCTTCTATGAGTTTGACTATTTCAGATTTCATGTAAATGGAATCCTACAGTATTTGTCCTGAGACTGGCTTATTTCACTTGGTGTAATGTCTTTCATGTTCATTAGGATTACTTTTTTACAAGAAAAGTAACTTATGTGAGTGGCTAATTCATAGCCATTGGCCTGGGAAAGTGCTTGATGGCAACTTTTATTTTGCATTACTTAGCAAACCAGAGAGCTGAGGGAAGAATCTCCTGGGGGCTGTTGGTCTCGGTGGCCTCACTCACATGTCTGATGGTTGGCTGTGGTAATGCAGGCCACTGGGTCGTGTTTGTCCAGCATCTATCTACCAGTCAATCTCAGGCTTCTGCACTTGGGAGCTATGTTCTAAAAGCCGTAAGAGAAGAGAAGCCCAAATGAGCAGGCACTTTTCAGGTTCTCCATGTGTTATGTTGGCCAAATCATGGCCAAAGCCAGATTCCAGAGTTAGAAACATGCAGATTCCACTTCTCTATGAGAAGAGATGGCAAAGTTTTGTGACCGATCTTTGAAATGTAACCAGAGGTGGTTTAACAGAACAAATTGCTGAGGAGTGAAGCCTGGACCAGTGCAAGTTTGGAGTTCTCATGACCAAAGATAACACTGGGGAAGAGGCCGGGATTGCAACATCGAGTACTTATGACCAAGGTAGTTCAAATGAAGCTGTTTAGGGAAAGATGGGTACCACCCCTCCGAGATCTTTCCGGTCTCCCCGTTTTCTTGGGATTCTGGGAACATTTAGTGTATGGATATCTGCCACTTGCAGAATCACCACAACTAGTCCCGCATCTGCCATCTTGGGGGACTTTGTCCATCCTCCTAAGCCAGGCAACTCTGATTTTGCTGCTCTCTGAAGCCACAGCTCTTTTCATTGGTGGGTGCTTGGCAGCTTTGACTGTAGGTCTCAAAATGAGATACCATTAATAACACAGGCAAAGGAGTCCACATTCAGAACATGCCTACCTTCTTGCCTGGGAGAAGGACAATTCCTTCCCATCTTGCCAGGCTCCTATAGGACCAAGAAAAAAAAAATCACAGATTAATATCTCAATAAATTATCCTGCCACATCTGTTTACCCATTAAATGTTGGAACTGTTTATCTTTCTTTTAAATTACTCCTGAACTCCATAGAGCAGAGTATTTTGTCTTATAGAATTTATCATCGTGAAATTACTTGTCGCTGCTCCTCCAGAAATGTCAGGTTTCTGAATTAGTAAAATGGAGCACCACAATAGAGCAACTTTTCTTTATGAGTTATGCAGAGCTCTGTCATTTGGATTAAGAAGAAATACCCATTAGCATGCACAGGGGCTTAGATAGACATCTAAAACATTAACAAAAAATTCTTTTATCATATGGAACCTTCAGTTGGTGTTTTGGAAAGAAAATTACAAAGGAATATTCAGTCTCTAACCTTCTTTTTGTTCTCTATAAATTAACAGACAACATACCCAGAGATGCTACCATATGTGCCCTTCAGAATCCAGGGTAAACCCCAAATCCTCTCCCCTTGGACTCTAGACATCTAGAGTGTGTATAGCGAACATGCCCACCATGAACCATTGTGTAGACTCCCTGGAGCCTGTAGGGCTTATCTACCCGGAGAGATCAACACTCTTTTCTAATTCTCCAGTAATGAGAAGTGGAAAATGGGGCTGAAAAGTGCGTGTTTGAGTGTGTATGAATTTATATTTGTGTGTTTGAATAGAACTGGGGTATTTTTAGGTTCCCGTCAATGCCCATCTCTCTTCCCCTCCAGAGGGTGAACTTCGTGGGAGTTGGAACAGTGTTTCATTGGGCACAGTGCCTGCAGGGTGCTCAGTGAATGAACTGCCATTCAGAACACTACACTGGGCCCTGTGTGGGATTTGGGGGAGGTGCAGTGTGAATAGAGCAGCTGTCACCTAACAGGCCAATGACAATCTATTGATTGATGTCAAAATCATAGCTGGCCACGCACATCACCCTCATTTCCAATGTGCGCCTTCAGCCTTCTGATCAAAGACCAACCTCCTCCTTTCTTCCTCCCTCTCTCCCATCCTTTCCCATACCCCACTCTGTCCCGTCCTCCCTCTTCCCCCATTTCTTCCTGCCTCCCTCCATTTTTCTTCCCTCCGCCGCCCCCCTCCCTGCCCCTGCAAAGGACAACATCAAAGCAGATTCTCTTGAAGAAACTATTGGAGCTTCTTCTATTGGGGTTTTTGATCCAGTGGGGGTTATTTGAGCCTGTTAGCTTCCATCAGTATCCAAGAACATTAGGAAGACAGAATATGCCATTGCATTTCTGAAGGCGGACCCAAGGTATTGTGTCTTCGGGCTTGTGTTAGTGAACAAAACAAAATAAAAATATTAATATGTACAGATGCATAGTCTAACCTGAATCATGGACTCATTGTTTTGGGGTTTGGGCAGAATATTTAGAATTTTCTTTATGGGCTGTTGTAAAATAGCAATTTGTGTATTTTGGGCCTTAGTGTATATGTGTGTACATGAGAGAGGAGTATGAAAAACTTGTCTACTGATTTTTAAAACACTTCTTCCCTTCTTGTGAGTATGTTCAATTCCTAAGGAATATTCCCTTCCTCACCCTTTTCTTTCCCTTTATTGCCTTTATTTCTTTTTCTTTCTTCTCATTTCTTACCTGCTCTTTCCCTAACTCCCAACTTTTTCTTTTATTGCCATTCCTTATAAAGGCCAGAATGTGGAACATACTGGGGGTACGATCAGAGGTGCCCGGGGTGGGTGCTAGTCGTGGGGGTGGTGGGGGTGAGCCCCACCTATGCATTTTCCCACCTTAAGAAGAGTGCACGGCGTAGCTTGCCGAAGGCCCCATGGCTAAGAAGTGGCAGAGAAAAGGTTGGAACCTCAAACCTGCTAAGCATGATCTCCGGAGACAGCCTGAGGTTAAGTCACTGAAAGGGTCAGCTCAGCTAGTCCTTATGTAAGTCAGGAGCAGGTTTCCAAACGGACTGATGCTTCTGTCAGTGCTTTCCCCTCCTAGGGACACTGAGAGCCACACTAGCACTCCTGGCACGAGTTTTATTCTTGAACTTTAATGTAAGTGTGTATGTTAATTAAAAGTATTTGTAGGACTCAGGTCAGTATGTAATAAAAAAAAACAAAGACATGTGCACGTATGTTATATCTTCTTTCCTGCACCTGACTATATTGTGTCGGGTGCCGGGCCCTTGTGATAGACAGGTAAGAAAGGCTTCTAGAGGGGTAAATAGCACAGAATGATGAAGAAGGGACCAGAGCAAACTCAAATTTGGAGATTGCCCAGAGCTTTTGAAAAGCATTTTAAGCATTTTAACACAAATGCCATGGTAGTGAAACAGCCGGAGAGTTTGTCTGCATCTGAGGGCCAGCTAAGCTGCCATTTCCCCAGAGTGGCTGGGTCTGAGGTCTCTGTATTTGCTGTGCAAATATTTGCAGTGAGAATTGGGAAATAGGAAATCAACAATCTCTAAGTGATGTGGGGGTGGGATGGTCTTCTGGGCAGCATTCTGCCTGGGGCCCTGCCCTTCCCTTCCGGACCAGACCTCCCCCAGTGGAGGAACTAGCCAAGCAAGAAGTGCTGGAGGGCAGCACAAAGGAAGGCCAAGGTCATTGCATGGAGTCGTGCAAAGACAACAGGAACAGAAATAGCGATGGAAACAGGATCAGCATGGGGAGCACCGAGAAGTGCCCTGCATTTACTAAACGGGCCTGGTTCAGAGAAACCACTTCTTGGGGTGGGAAAGAGGAAGGCTTCAGAAGAAGCCTTCTCTTGGTGATTAAAACCAGAAAGGCAAAAGGAAAGGCAAGGCCCAGGTTCAGAGCTGAGAAAAACTTTATAAATACACAACTGAGGAGGGGTTGGTGGTTAAAGCTCACGAATTACACCCGCATGTGTTGTGATGTACAATTTCGTATCTATAAACAAACACAAAATTGCACAATTAACTTGGCTCTGAAGTGAATCTGCACATAGCTTATTCATAATGTTTTGGTTCTTCTCAGTGGCCCTGTTCGCTCATTCATTCATTCACTCATTCATTCCTTCATCCATCCATTTGGCTCCTAAGTTGTGCCATTGGGCGTTGGGTGTATAAAGATCACATAACACAGTACCTTCTGCAAAGAAGCTCACAGTCCAGTGGTGAAAATAGTCCTTTGGTTGTACAGTTATAAAGTGGTGATAGGGATGTATCAAGGGCTTTATGGAAATAAAAATAATGGAGTCTGTTATGGGTTAAAATGTGTGCCCCCCCCCCCAGCTCCACCCAATTCGTATGTTGAATCTCAGTACCTCAGAATGTGACTGTATTTGGATATAAAGTCTTTAGTGAGGTAATCAAGTTAAAATGAGGTCATTGGGGAGGGCCCTCGTCCAGTACGACTGGTGTCTCTGTAACAAGGGGGGCCCTGGAAACACACAAGCAGACGAGGAGAACACCATGTGAAAGATGGAGACAGAGACTGGGGCAATGCTTCTACAAGCCAACGAACACCAGAAACTGCCAGAAAACTACCAGAAGCTGCAACAGGAGTGGAGCAGATTCTTCCTCATAGCCCTCACAAAGCCCCTTAGCTCAGCTATAGGGAGGAGAGTCAGAGAAGGCTTCCTGGAAGAGGTGATGGAGCTAAATTTTAAGACTTGAACAGCAAGTTGTCAGGTGAAGGGGCCAGGGTGGGATATCAAAATGGCATTCCAGGTAATGGAGGAGCACAGGCAGAAGTATTAAGATGGGAAGCAACAGGGGTCCCAGTGAGGCCCTGGTGTGGTGTGACAGCTGCGTTGGAAGCAGGAAGCAGGGAGACAGAAACGCACTAGGGGCAGACAGGCCCGGGGCTTGGGGGTGCGCACCAACATGTAAAGACAAATGACGCATTTCCTGCCTCTGGAAAAGCCCCTTGGAGCACCCAAGCCCGTGTCAGTCCCCTGGTCTCTATCACAGCTGAGCCCTGATTGGTTTCACAAAGCTGGTATCTTAATGGGGACAAAGCCTCCTTCAGCCATGAGAGAAGGCCCGGGTCTCCAGCCTGTTCAAGTCCTGGGTGTTGGAAGGCCTAGCTGTGCCCTGCCTGATATTCCTCATCGCAGGGACAGCGATTTTCTCCTTTGCATCAGGAAGCAAAACCTCCCACATGATGTGAAGAATAGGGAATATTTAAGCGTCATCTAAGGTCATGGAAATGTTCTGATTCCTGAACGTTTTTGTGTCTTTCAATTTCCTCACAATAGGAAGAGTGCTAACAAAAAAGGGCTTTCACACAGCTGCTTCGCTCAAGAAAATCCGGCTTAATAGGTGAGAAGCAGTTCCTGTAAAGGCTGCCTGGCGATCTGTGATCCGTCCTCTCACATGACTCCGTGTGGTTTTGTCTGAATTTCCCACCTCGGGTACGCATTTCAAAGGGTTCTGTTCTAGGAGCATATGGCCAGAAATGCACAATGATTTATTCTGGCTAATTAAGAAGATTTTTTGTTTGTTTGTTTAAATGTCAACCCACCTTTTATATAAAATTAAAAATTCTGGGGCAGAGATCAAGCCGTTCACCCCAGGGGAGCTTTGAACTGACGACATTTGTAACCTTTTCCTTTTAGGTTTCTTTAGAATGTAGCCTAAAATAAGTACTATAGGTAGGTGATACGAAAATATAATGGCCCTTGCCTTTATGTACTAGACTTAAAATTGTATTTGAATCATACATGAAGTATCCTAGTAAGGAGTAACATACATTTCTTTTGGGAATGGAAAGAGTTGCCTTGTAATCTGGGTGGTCTTGATTTTTTAAAAATTAGCGTTGTTTTAAAAACATAAGAGGAATGCTTAAAGTCTAACACTCTGTGTCCAGAATGAAATGATCCACACAAATGCCTAATCGAAAATATTAAAGATTTACTTTTTAACTGAGAAAAGTCAAGAACAAAGGCTGTAAAGCATCCCTGCCCTTGACATCCCTACAACACACTCTGCTTCCACTTACATTTATCAAATAACTTATTATGGGTGGAGCTCAGGTGCTCAGCATCAAAGGACATTCTGTCATTACTCAGGGGGACTGCTGTATAATTATGGAAAATCCTGCAACAGGGTATATTGGGTAGCTAAGTGGAGGGGTTGAGAAATGATTCTTGGGTGTCACAGGCTCTGAGTCTGGAGTTCTCTCTTGTCCAGCAAGAGAGCGGACATAGAATTGAATACAAGAGAGGCTAAGGCCTGGGAGGAGATAAGAGCCCTGAACAGGGGTTTTGTCTCCGTATTTATTGAGCTCTCAAGATCTTACACACGTAGCGAATGTGCAGAAAACAATCCGATAGTAATCATTAACTTGTGTGTGTAAGAAGCAAAGGGTCTGGGGGCAAGTGGAGTTTGAAGTTGTGATCAAAGTATATTGGCACCAGATGGAAAATAGTTTCCTGCAGGCGATATAACAAGTTACTCGTGATCCCATTATAATATCTTGCTAACTAACCTTAGGTGCTTTCGCCCTGTGGTGGCAGCTTTCTGCCCTAAGCCTTTTTTTTTTTCTTTTTTTTTTTACATTTTCTTTTTTTATTTTTTAAAATTTACATCCAAATTAGTTAGCATATAGTGAAACAATGATTTCAGGAGTAGATTCCTTAATGCTCCTTAATCATTTAGCCCATCCCCCCTCCCACAACCCCTCCAGTAACCCTCAGTTTGTTCTCCATATTTATGAGTCTCTTCTGTTTTGTCCCCCTCCCTGTTTTTATGTTATTTTTGTTTCCTTTCCCTCATGTTCATCTGTTTTGTCTCTTAAAGTCCTTATATGAGTAAAGTCATAAGATTTTTGTCTTTCTCTGACTAATTTCACTTAGCATAATATCCTCCAGTTCCATCCACGTAGTTGCAAATGGGAAGATTTCATTCTTGTTGATTGCCGAGTAATACTCCATTGTGTGTGTGTGTGTGTGTGTGTGTGTGTGTGTGTGTGTATATATATATACACCACATTTTCTTTATCCAATCATCCATTGATGGACATTTGTGCTCTTTCAATACTTTGGCTATTGTTGATAATGTTGCTATAAACATAGGGGTGCATGTATCCCTTTGAAACAGCACACCTGTATCCCATGGATAAATGCCTAGTAGTGCAATTGCTGGGTTGTAGGGTAGTTCTATTTTTATTTTTTTGATGAAACTCCCAACTGTTTTCCACAGTGGCTGCACCAGTTTGCATTCCCACCAGCAGTGCAAAAGAGATCCTCTTTCTCTGCATCCTTGCCAACATCTGTTGTTGCCTGAGTTGTTAACATTAGCCATTTTGACAGGTGTAAGGTGATATCTCATTGTGGTTTTGATTTGTATTTCCCTGATGATGAGTGATGTTGAGCATTTTTTCATGTATCGGTTGGCCATCTGGATGTCTTCCTTGGAGAAATGTCTATTTATGTCTTTTTCCCATTTCTTCACTGGATTATTTGTTTTTTGGGTGTTGAGTTTGATAAGTTCTTTATAGATTTTGGATACTAACCCTTTATCTGATATGTCGTTTGCAAATATCTTCTCCCATTCTGTCGGTTGTCTTTTAGTTTTGCTGATTGTTTCCTTCGCTGTGCAGAAGCTTTTTATTTTGATGAGGTCCCAGTAGTTCATTTTTGCTTTTGTTTCCCTTGCCTCTGGAGATGTTGCTGTGGGAAAGATCAAAGAGGTTTTTGCCTGCTTTCTGCTCGAGGATTTTGATGGCTTCCTGTGTTACACTGATGTCTTTCATCCATTTTGAGTTTATTTTTGTGTCTGGTGTAAAAAAGTGGTCCAGATTCATTCTTCTGCATGTCGCTGTCCAGTTTTCCCAGCATCACTTGCTGAAGAGACTGTCTTTATTCCATGGGATATTCTTTCCTGCTTTGTCAAAGATTAGTTGGCCATACATTTATGGGTCCATTTCTGGATTCTCTATTCTGTTCCATTGATCTGAGTGTCTGTTCTTGTGCCAGTACCATACTGTCTTGATGATTACAGCTTTGTAATCTGGGAATTGAAGTCTGGGATTATGATGCCTCCTGCTTTGGTTTTCTTTTTCAAGATTGCTTTGGCTATTAGGGGTCTTTTCTGGTTCCATACAAATTTTAGGATTATTTGTTCTAGCTCTGTGGAGAATGCTGGTGTTACTTTGATAGGGATTGCATTGAATATGTAGATTGCTTTGGGTAGTATCGACGTTTCAACAACATTTGTTCTTCCTATCCAGGAGCATGGAATATTTTTCCATTTTTTTGTGTCTTCTTCAATTTCTTTCACAAGCTTTCTATAGTTTTCAGTGTTTAGATTTTTCACCTCTTTGGTTAGTTTTATTCCTAGGTATCTTATGGTTTTTTGTGCAACTGTAAATGGGATCAATTCCTTGATTTCTCTTTCTGTTGCTTCATTTTTTGTGTATAGGAATGCAACCGATTTCTGTGCATTAATTTTATATCCTGCAACTTTGCTGAATTCATAATTCAGTTCTAGCAGCTTTTTGGTGGAATCTTTTGGGTTTTCCATATAGAGTATCATGTCATCTGCGAAGAGTGAAAGTTTGACCTCCTCCTGGCCGATTTGGATGCCTTTTATTTCTTTGCGTTGTCTTATTGCAGAGGCTGAGACTTGTAATACTATGCTGAATAACAGTGGTGAGAGTGGACATCCCTGTGTTATTCCTGACCTTAGGGGGAAAGCTCTCAGTTTTTCCCCATTGAGGATGATATTACCATTGGGTCATTCACATATGGCTTTTATGATTTCAAGATATGCTCCTTCTATCCCTACTTTCTTGAGGGTTTTTATCAAGAAAGGATGCTGTATTTTGTCAAATGCTTTCTCTGCATCTATTGAGAGGATCATATGGTTCCTGTCCTTTCTTTTATTGATGTGATGAATCACATTAATTGTTTTGTGGATATTGAACCAGCCCTGCATCCCAGGTATAAATCCCACTTGGTCGTGGTGGATAATTTTTTTTAATGTATTGTTGAAGCCAGTTGGCTAATATCTTGTTGAGGATTTTTGCATCCATGTTCATCAGGGAAATTGGTCTATAGTTCTCCTTTTTAGTGGGGTCTCTGTCTGGTTTTTGGAATCAAGGTAATGCTGGCTTCATAGAATGAGTTTGGAAGTTTTCCTTCCATTTCTATTTTTTGGAACAGTTTCAAGAGAATAGGTGTTAACTCTTCCTTAAATGTTTGGTAGAATTCCCTTGGAAAGCCATCTGGCCCTGGACTCTTGTTTTTTGGCAGATTTTTGATTACTGATTCAATTTCCTTACTGGTTATGGGTCTGTTCAAATTTTCTATTTCTTTCTGTTTCAGTTTTGGTAGTGTATATGTTTCTAGGAATTTGTCCATTTCTTCCAGATTACCCATTTTATTGGCATATAATTGCTCATAATATTCTCTTATTATTGTTTTTATTTCTGTTGTGTTGGTTGTGATCTCTCCTCTTTCATTCTTGATTTTATTTATTTGGGTCCTTTCCTTTTTCTTCTTGATCAAACTGGCTAGTGGTTTATCAATTTTGTTAATTCTTTCAAAGAACTAGCTTCTGGCTTCATTGATCTGTTCTACTGTTTTTTTGGTTTTGATAGCATTAATTTCTGCTCTAATCTTTATTATTTCCTGTCTTCTGCTGGTTTGTTATTTTATTTGCTCTTCTTTTTCCAGCTCCTTAAAGTGTAAGGTTAGGTTGTGTATCTGAGATCTTTCTTCCTTCTTTAGGAAGGCCTGGACTGCTATATACTTTCCTGTTATGACCGCCC